>NC_139349.1:26260895-26473395 GCF_055883805.1 Amblyomma maculatum | reverse complement strand
TGCCTAGTTACACACTTTGCTTCTTTGTTTTTGTTTATGTGTTTCATTTTTATTGCAGCTATGCCACAGTACTTCTGTGCCTTGAGTGTGAGCTGTCATAAGCTTGGGGCTAGGTTCAGGCGTAGAATAATTTCTCAACAATATCTCTATGGGGGCGGCTTTCTAGCTTACATGATTATGCTAACCAAATGGTCTTCGCCACGGACTGGTGAAACCGAGGACTGTCTCGGACGTCGAACTAAAGAAAACGAAATGCAAACCCCCCGTCAGTGGGGTGAGTTTGATGCATCTGCTAAAACTTCTACTGCGTTGAACAACTCGAGAACATTTCGAAACTTTAATATTACATTTTTGGAAAGTAAACATTCTCTGAATTGTTTCTACTGCTTAGCTTTGGGCCATTGAGAACCAAAAAATAAAAGTGTCTGTTTCGAAGAGACGAGCACTATTATACTACGAAGTTTTTATCCACCCAATTTCCCTTCATTTCCTCACAGAATAATGAAAACGCCATACTGCAGGGTTACTGAGGTTACGGTAAAAAAAACTTTCATTGGGCCCTCCGTTTGTTCTCTCTACTATATTTAGAATCCACATTCATTGCCTTACCTTACAGCCAGCGCGCCCTTTTGCTGCTTTGTAAAAGCATGCCGAGTCTACTATCTCCTAAAATTGTGTCGATACTTGCGTTGCCTGCAAGGAAAGGAAACCCATTTCAGCGCTTCTTTCGAGAAGAACGTTAAGTACAATATAGTCATTAGGCTGGACAGCAACCATAGTTCTGCATATAGAAAGTAACAAAATTTTCATAAAGAAAGGTGTTAGGCAAGGAGACACAATCTCCCCAGTACTATTCACAGCTTGTTTAGAGGAAGTATTCAGAGACTTGGAATGGGAGCAGTTAGGGATAAGGGTAGATGGAGAATACCTCAGTAATCTGCGATTTGCTGATGACATTGCCTTGCTAAGCAACTCGGGGGATGAACTGCAAATAATGATTGATGACCTAGACAGAAAAAGTAGAAAGGCAGGCTTGAAAATCAATATGCAGAAGACTAAGGTAATGTTCAACAGCCTCGGGAAGGAACAACAGTTTACATTAGGTAGCGAAATACTGGAAATAGTAGGCGAATATGTCTACTTAGGACAGGTAGTAACCGCAGATCCGGACCATGAAAAGAAAATAACAAGAAGAATAAGATTGGGATGGAGCGCATTTGGCAAGCACTCGCAAATTATGACTAGCAGCTTACCGGTATCGCTCAAGAGGAAAGTATACAACAGTTGCATCTTGCCTGTACTCACCTATGGGGCTGAAACGTGGAGGCTAACGAAGAGAGTTCTACTTAAGTTGAGGACAACCCAGAGGGCTATGGAACGAAAAATGGTAGGGGTAACATTAAGAGATAGAAAGCGTGCAGAGTGGGTCAGAGAAATAACTCAAGTTACCGACATTCTAGTGGAAATTAAGAAGAAGAAATGGACATGGGCAGGACATGTAGTGCGAAGAGAGGATAACCGATGGTCGCTGAGGGTAACAAACTGGATTTTAAGGGAAGGAAAGCGTAGCAGGGGGCGGCAGAAAGTTAGGTGGGCGGAATAGATTAAGAAGTTCGCAGGGGTCAAGTGGATGCAGCTAGCACAGAACCGGGTTAAGTGGAGAAATATGGGAGAGGCCTTCGCCCTGCAGTGGGTATAATCAAGCTGATGATGATGATGATGATGATGATGATGATGATGATGATGATGATGATGATGAATCATTAGGCCGCGCACTGACGCCTTTTATTTTATCGTGTCTCAGTTGTAACATATGGAGAGGAGAACCAGTGCCAACAGGGTTCCACCTCATGGTCATCGGCCGTGTCACATGAGAAATGCTCCGCCTTTGTCATCCACGACACCTAGATCGCCAGGAATATGGAATACATCGTCCTGCCCCTTCATTCGTTGGAGCCAGCCTTCGTCGGCTAGCGCAGCTAAACCGTAAAACTAGTTTGTGCGAGCGAATGGCACCATGAGCAAATTTCGCTCAATGCCATAGACGTCATTCTTAATGACTTAAGTCCTTCGGAGGAGATGACAAAATCAAAAGAAAATAAAAAAAAATTATTTTAATGTGTGGTCCGAAAAAATAGAAAAAGAGATGAATTCAAACATACAACTCCGCTGAGTTGAACGTCAAGCGTTAGGTGAGACATCAGGACAGCGTGGAAAACTTGGGATGACTCATTGGATTATAATCGCTCTGCAACCATAAGCAATCGCAGACTTGGTATATGCGACCGAACTGATATTCTATAAAATCTTAGTGGAAGCGGACGGTGGTGGTCTTGCTTACGGCAAGTTTGCGGAAAACGGTTGTTGTGGTTCAACTAGGCTCAATTTATGACGCATTCGGTTGGGTGGAACGAGAGCAGAGGCGCCGAGCACTACAGAGCAGTACAGGAGCACGCCGAGCGAGGGTGTAACTGTCCTTCCACGAGAACGCTTTCTGCGCGTCAACAGCAGCGCGCCACGACAATTTGACCGCACTTCCCTCCCCAGCATTCTACACCTGCCCGCAGGGGCGGCAGTTGCAACCCGAGGGGAGGTCAACGCTCCGTAAAGAATCGCTTGTTTTGTATGCCTTTGTTCTCACAGCACGGCGCTCTGCCTCCTTTTGCCCCTTAGACGCCAGCAGCGACTCTCAAACATGCATACAGCACCTGAGCAATGCTTTCCGTTCGCCGATGACCGACGCTTTGCAGCCGCCATTATGAGCATCACTGACTCAAGAGAAAAAAAAAAGAGTCATGGCGCAGATACGACGCTTTATGCCATGTGACTTCCTCTATGCTCGCTTTAGACGAGGGAGCTGCCGGGAGTGTACTCGGGTGCTCTCAGCTGAGGAAAAGACCTCCTCATCTACCTTTGGAAGCCAGTGATTTTACTCCTGCACTCCCACTTCAGGGCGCCCGCTTGTCTGAGAGCACTCCCACTCGAATTGGCCATTAGTTTAGCGAGCGGAAGCTCGATTTAACATAGCCAGACACGGGTTGCTGTGGCTACCTGCGAACGTCAAGAAAACGCAGCGCGCGACTCCTTTTTGGCTGCCTGAGAACCTCCAGGACACCACAGTCGGGTCTGGACGACATGAAGGTGTCGATGGCGTATTAAAATGGGATATCACGGGAGGCGAACCAAATAGCCAGGGGTGGAGGTGGAAGGAGGGAAAGGGTAGGCAGGGGACTAAAAGGCTGTGTGGCATTGTGTCGGGCAGTGATGCATATTTGTGGAGATATTTACCGGTTAAGTTTGGCATCAGTGTGAAGAAGCATAAGAAGAAGCAAGTGCGCAAATTAGAAAAACAGGCGAGCGCCACAGGCTCTTCGCGCCACACCTGAGCTCGATTAATGGCATCAGGTAACCTTCACGAATACCAGCAGCAGAACTGACGCTCTGAAAGCAGCTGTATTGTTTGGCCATGTTCTATTTTTTTTTTTTTTTTTTTGCTATAGATGAGGAGTTGGGACAATTTATATTGGTCGAGAGAAAACATTGAGATTTATTATCAGCACGACATTGAGGTCATGATTGCTGAAAGCAATCTTTTTATATTTTGACGTGTTTCGCGCCGAATCCTTTGAACTGGAGCAACTGTAATAACCTCGTGTTACAGCTTACGAAATCATCCCAGAATAGCTGACGCTTCGCGAACAACGCTGAAGGCTGGAGAACAGGTACCTTTTCTGAGAACCTGCTTTACATATCGGCTCTGTCTGCCGTTCAACCTTTTCAAACGCGCGTCCGCACGAAGGAATTTCGAGTAAGTAGAACTAAATTAAATGCAGGTATTCGGGCTCTCCTGCTTACTCAGCGAGAACATTTGTAGCAGGTCTTCTCCGGCTTATCATGTAACAAGCTCTTTTCTCGAAAGGTTGCTCTCCTCACGCTTATAGCCAAGATGAGTTTTATTCTTTCTCTCAGTCTTTTCTTCGGTTCCTTCAAAAAGGCAAGGAGTTTGTAGTATATATAACAATCTTCAGCCAAGCATTGGTTTCCACAGCGGATGCAGACGTTCACCTTAACAAGCACGCGAGATCATTCCATGGAGGTGGGCAGAAAAGAATCCTCGGATCGCAAGTTTCAACAAAAATAATGAGCGTTGCGTGCGAGTGTTGTTAGCATTCCTTTAAATAAGAGGATTGCCTCAGTGCATGCATCTCTCTTGATTTCTTTTTATTTAACTTGTAAAAATTTGCAGCCAAGTTTTGTGTTTTGTTTCTCATGTTTTATGTAGTGCGAATACCAAAGCAATGAATACCTTAAGGCTGGTTCCCACTGGAAACTCGCGGAGGTCGAGTGACAGGATTCGTCACGGACGGGGCGATTAGTCACGGAGGGGGAGACTCGAACTAATCGCCAGCAACCCGTTTGAGGGTAGTTTGAAGGAGTCGCTCGCTGACCAATTTCTTGCGACACGACTTCAAGTCGCAACTACTCAGTCAATCTGCAGCGCTTCTACCTTCTGCCAAGACGGGAAAATTCGAGTACCTGCGCGCGTGTGCACGATCGACTTACCAGTTGTTGGGCACGGCTGCGAGAGTGAAGCGTACTAATTCGAGTTTGTACTCGTATTCTTGGTCATGTGCTCAACGCTCGGGCATGAGACGATTTCGCGATATGCGATTTCGCGAGACCGCAAACAACAACGCACACACCATCGCCGCTTCCGCCTTGGCTTTGGTTGTCGAAACATCGCTAAACACGGGGATAACCATAAGGCCTTCTTCCGCGCTTATAATTTCACATATTCATAGCCGAAATCAGTTCGAATTGATCTACCGCGTGCGCGGTAGCAGAGGTCGTAAAGGCGCGAAAGTCGGCTCTTCGTTCAAATCTCGTTCCGAGGGACGGTTGTCGTGAAGCGAGTTGCACGCCGGTGTGAACACTCGGGGTTGATCGGCGCTTATCGTGGGTCCCCCCTTCCATGACGAATCGAGCCTCGCGACCTCCGCAAGTCGCCAGTGTGAACCAGCCTTTAGACATATCAAGCTTTCAGGTGCACTGCGCCAGCTTTGAGTATGAATGTTCACCGGCAGCGCCGATTTATTCCCTGGTTAATACGTGATACCTATTGCACCTCAGGCTCGCCTAGTGAGAACGAAATCACATTTCAGCAGAGTTTCGACATCATTACCGCCTTTATTTCCAGCACCACGTCAGAGTACCACACCAGACAAGCCTGAACTCCTCCTCCTCCTCGCCCACTCTAGATATCAGCGCACACACGGCAGCGTTATTTCTTTTACTTTGAACTTACAATCCAACTCCACAGTGTCGAGATGTCGCGTTTTATGCATCCCCTTCATTCGCACAAAAAATTGCAGGCTCTCAACCAAGGTCTTTCTACCTGACTCATGTTCACCCGTCTTGTCCACCATGTAATCAGCGGCACTGGCCTCCATGAAACTCAGAAATGTCTTGTTCAGGACATCAAATTCAATAAAATATTTTATTCTTTAATTATCTCTCTCTCACATTATCTCCCTTACATTATCTCATAAAGATATACAAATTGGCCACCTTCTACAAAGCGTCTCTCTAAATCCTAACACCAACTTCTATACAGCGTGTTTACGATACCGTCTTTATTCTCCCTATATGCTCTTTCATTAATCGTCACTGTGATCATCAACTTGCTTGTCTATTCTCCCTACAGCAAGGGAAATGGATTCTTTCCAGGCTCATATGAATCCCATCCCACTGCACTTCAGGTCCCACTACACCCATTCGTCTTCATCCTCAGTATCGCACCAATTCCCCACAATATGACCCCATTATTTTACTCTGGACCAACGTCTCTTTCTAAGAACGTTGCTCTGGATGGAGGCAGGCACAGGCTGCGCAACACACGCTGCCCTTACACAGTCACATAGTAGCGTACACCGACACCTCCATATGCGGATCTATAAATGCAGCAGCTGTTATCACACACTCCCCCTTTTTCCCTGACCCACTTTATTGGACCAGTCGTCAATACAAAGACCCATAGGACAGTACTACATTCTAGGTTCTCTCGATTGTGCTGCAGCTATGCGGCAAATGTGTCGAGAGAAAGTATGATGTCCCATTCATAAAGAAGACCGTGTACTACTTTCAAAATATTTCTTCAACAAGCAAATGAATACCTTCTTTGCTTGAGCACCGGCACAATAATAAAAAGCCCGGAGCCGAAAACAAAACCTTTTGAATCAACATTACTCAGAGATTGAAGACCGAGTCTTGGAGACTACATTTTTCGGGTAGACTACGAGACAAAAATTCTAACTTGTACAAATTCGAGAAGAGCTGCACATTCAACGCAGGCGAATGTCCTGGTTGCAGGATAACGAAGGATTTCCAAGACCAGCTCTGCTTCGGAATACTTCTTCACGACTCATTCCTGAAGTAATCTCTCCTCCGGATGTGTTTACTACTCCTGGTCAATTTTGTGGGCCGGCATAAACGGAGAAGTTGCAAGGCAAGAAGCAAAAGACAGCTGGCGACACACCCTATTCCACAGAGAAGCCCTGGAAACACCCGTAAAAGCTGTAAACGCCACTAAAGCACATAAGACCGCGAGACACCCCAAGGTTGTGAACATTTGCGTCGCATTTCGATTCGCAATAAAGCCTCCTCCTTCGCTTGGATTGCACTCCTGAGTTCGTAAGCAAAGTAAAGTTAACTTTTTAAAGGATACCCGTAGCTATCTGAGCAGGCAAGCAATAAATACCTTTGATTTGTGTGCAAAACTATACGGCAGAACCAGTCCAGCAAAAAAAAAAAAGAAAAGAAAGAAGCTTTAAAAATAAGAGAGTTTCTTTCCTTAGTGCATACTAGAGTGAATATTATGGCAGAAGCAGATATTTTACAGCCATCTTCGCATGTGAGTAACTTTCGATTGGTATTACAAGGAGATAACGAGTTCTTAAACTGTAATCTTATTTACGGCTTTCACAACGCCTTGCAAAAACATAGCAAATGCACCTTGATCAGTGCAAAAATCTTCCTTTTTGACCCATCCCATAATTTTTTTTTTTTAGTGTCAGCTTTGCCTCTTGAGCTCAGTTTGTATGGGGCATTCTAGATCCCCGAGCATGAATCACAGGAGCTTCAGGTTGAACTCGAAGTATGACGAACAGTCTAAATTCAAAAAATTAATTCAAAATATTCTGTGCACAAAGGAAATGACCGGCCTGCCTTTTCTTGTTTGCAAAGGGCCGTGGCCTATATTTTGAAGCGATTTCTAGCAAGACATGACGCTGGTTGGAAAGTGATGACAATAGTGAAAGTAGGGAAGATTGCACCAAATATGGTCTGCGTAAAGAACTATAGCGCCTGCTTTGTATATATGTATAGAATATGATTATTATGTTACCACACCTACGATTTCAAGTTTGAAACAACTATGCCAATACAGTACACATGTTTTTATACCGTCATTAATAAAACCAACTCTACCAGTGACTTATTTCTAATTTCTTCAGAGTCACCTTATGATCGTCTCAAAGGCAGTAGTCATAGCCGCTAACATCTTTCAAGTGTAGGCGTTATCTATCAATAATATTAGAGTACAGAGGGCACGTAAATATCATTTCAAGATAAATGTTTGCAGAGGGAGGTAATGTGCAAACCTAAGGGCTGGTTGCCTAAGAGATGGCGAATCTGTTTACAAATTCATACATTTCCTCATCGTGCACAGGACCCACCTGATTCAGCATCACCATCTACAGCTTAAATTAACACTCGCATGGCACTCCACCCCCAGCGGCAAAGGTAAAGTTCCAAAACCTTCTATAGCGGCAAGCTCGAGTTCGATCAATAGAATTTGTGCGGGTGGCCTTTCTCGATGCAGAGCCTGGCTGAAGGGGACATCAGATGCAAGTGGTAATAACGTATAGGAGTTGTCAAAAGAAATTGAAGGCAATGTTAGGGGAAAAAACAGTAGATTCGGGTAGGGAAAAATCTGTAAATTCGTTGTCATTATTTCATGCATTTTTGAATGGATAATGCAGACTACTTTTCGTAGCTGGGATCACTTGCACACAAATACAGCTAACCATTGCACTTTGCTCTTGAAGAAATCAATAAAAGGAAAACAGTATAAGCGGCAGTTTTAGAACCCATGGAGTCAAAACTGTATCCATCGAAATACGCAGCACTGATTTCCACAATGAGGCATAGAACACAAATCGAGTACTCTGTAACCTTAGCATCATGTGCCTATGAAGATCAGCTGTTGCGGAATGCAGTGACAGCAATGCAGCGCCGCAGCATAGTTGACGACAGGGTTCATGGCACCCGGTATGATCAAGCATGAAAGCAGAGTTCTATGGAATCTGCTAAACTCTGCCGCATCGCGTGGTATTGAAAGCAATATGTTCGAGAACAACGGACGCTGCAGCGTTAATCATGCGCGTGGCGGCGCTAAACGCACCTGCCAATCCAGGCAACATTTTGGACGATTCCAGTGAGCTTTCTATTTATTTAATCTCCGCCCACGAAAAACGACACCGTGGCCGACTGTAAGCATGAGTCGGTCGGCCGATAATATTCGAATACTTTAAATCGTGCTCACATGTACGCCGAGTATGTTTTGGGTAAGCACTAGTAGATCAGTTTAGCAAGCTGAAAAGGAAGATATGGCATGGCATGGCATGGCATGGCATGGCATGGCATGGCATGGCATGGCATGGCATGGCATGGCATCGCATGGCATGGCATGGTATGGTATGGTATGGTATGGCATGGTATGGTATGGTACGGTATGGTATGGTATGGTATGGTATGGTATGGTATGGTATGGTATGGTATGGTATGGTATGGTATGGTATGGTATGGTATGGTATGGTATGGTATGGTATGGTATGGTATGTACAACTTTAATAAAATGCCGGCAAACGAAGGTTCAATGCATCGTGCCGCTGGCCAAGCGTCGACCCGGGGTACGTCCTACTCTGCATTACCTAATTCTTGGCTCGTTTGTGGAAATAATTCGACATTTGCACACCGAGTTTTAATGCCGATGAAACATGATAATATCTTTATTTACGCCAAAGAAATGTTCGTCATTTATGTGCTGGGCTTTAAAATAAAAACTTCCATTCACGCTCACTGCTCTGGCAGTTCTTGTTTACCACGCAAGAACAGCCTGCATGTAAGACGGGATGTGAGAACCGAGCTAAAATTCGTTTTAAATGATAGCAACATATAACAGGTTTTAACTGTTTAAAATGATAGCAACGCAGATCCGGACGATAAACAGGAAATAACAAGAAGAATAAGACTGGGATGGAGTGCATTTGGCAAGCACTCGCAGATTATGACTAGCAGCTTACCGGTATCGCTCAAGAGGAAAGTATACAACAGTTGCATCTTACCTGTACTCACCTATGGGGCTGAAACGTGGAGGCTAACCAAGAGAGTTCTGCTTAAGTTGAAGACAACCCAGAGGGCTATGGAACGAAAAATGGTCGGGATAACATTAAGAGATAGAAAGCGTGCAGACTGGATTAGAGAAATAACTCAAGTTACCGGCATTCTAGTGGAAATTAAGAAGAAGAAATGAGCATGGGCAGGACGTGTAGTGCGAAGAGAGGATAACCGATGGTCGCTTAGGGTAACAAACTGGATTCCAAGGGAAGGAAAGCGTAGCAGGGGGCGGCGAAAGTTAGGTGGGCGGATGAGGTTAAGAAGTTCGCAGGGGTCAAGTGGATGCCACTAGCACAGAACCGGGTTAAGTGGAGAAATATGGAAGAGGCCTTCGCCCTGCAGTGGGTATAGTCAGGCTGATGATGATGATGATGATGATGATGATGATGATGATGATGATGATGATGATGATGATGATGATGAACAGGACAATGTTAAAGAAAAGGAAACATCGCCCGTTTTTGTTGGCGCACATTCCTGCTAAACCACGCGCTCAACCAAAAGAGTTTTGAGCCATCAAATAAATTAAGCAGGCTTTAAATGATTCTAGAATACTTCACGCAGAAAAGAAATTAATAATTAAAATTGTTTCAGAACCAACGGAGAATACAAATTACCGGTGTGCAAAACAAAATTACCTTTTCAAGATGAATAACATCTCGAACACACCCTTCACATCCACACTCACACAAACAATGCGAGAAGTTATTCCTCTTCGCTAGCAGTCCTACTTCGGGCTTCAGACCAAGTTTGCAGCTTTCTTCTCTGACTGGTTTTCGGTCTAGTTCTGAAAAGAACCGGCCGCCAGTTTCATTCACCGCCAGGGGATCCAATTATAATGCCACCACCCGAATGCCATGCCATCTAGAAGAGGCTGCAAATATTTCTTTTATCCAAGCCCGTCAGCGCCATGAATGATTGACCGTAACGATCGACGATGGCACTGGGAGTAATTAATTTCGCCGAACAAACGAGGCGCGCACCAGTCATTTTCGCTGACAACGCGTGTTTCACGCATTTCCTGCAATGGCACGGCATGAAGTACCCAAAAAAGAAATGCGCGTAATGACCATGCCTTAAGCTGGGTCTTTAGAAAAACTGGCGTTCAAGGTCTTCGGATAGATCTGTATCCAGCAACTTTTGCTGACCCAATTGATGACTCGGCAAGCCGCTTGGCTGCCCCTGTAGACCCTGTATCTTTTCGTCCTTGTAGTTGTACCCACATGCCTCAATGCGCCGATATCATTACTGCAGTCTACTCAGCCACATCGTTCTTGATCGCATTAGCTCTAAAGAATAACTTATGGCTCGCACTGTGAAGCAAGCGCAATAAATTAGTTGCAAGGAAGAAAATTAATAATCAGAAGCTTAAATTGGGTCCCACTGTCATTAAAAGAAGGCGGGGTTTGAACTAGCCTCAATGCCTACTTCAATCATGCTCTTGAAGCCAGCACTGCTTATAGCTGCACACATTGTCGCAATAGCAGGCATAATCTTTAAATCCCTGCGATGCAAATGTTAAAGGTAATCGACTATAAGCAGCAAGGACGTTGTTAACTTATCAAGACGATCCAGTTGAAATACAATTAGCTCATTAAAAAAGCGAGACTGCAAGGACGATGAGAAAATACATAATAAAGTCACTGATCGACTAAAGCCCCTTTTTTAACTTCATAATTTCGCGTAGATGAACTAAATAAAACCATAAGGCAGGCCGTCAAGCAGGTTTATGCACACCTACAAACCAGGCACAAAAAAAGTACGGACGTTTATGCAGTGTTAAGAATAAACACTTCAAGAGCCATGTATGGCCCCAGTAACGCTCTTCAGACATACACCTTGAAACAAAATGGGCAGGCGTTACAGTGCGCAAACTGAATAAAATTTTAACATATTTTTATTCATTAAGAATTTCATCCCACAATCGCTGTACTCGTTGGAAGGTATTACTCCGCGAGGGCGAAAAGTCGTTGAAAGAAAACAAAAAAGGAGATCTCTCGCGCTCAATTTACTATATTTCTGGGAATGGGAATGCTTCGAAAGCTCTTTCATGTCTAATCATTGTTGCTATATGCTTGAACGTGAGGTGTTTGAAAAGTTAATTAGGGTCTTCTGAAATGATCTGAATTGGGTTATCTTACAGCAGTTAAACTTCTCAGTTGCACAGCAGTCTGTATATATTATTTTTACTGTCTTTGTTTTTACCAGCGAAATAAAGTTTTCTCCTGCTAGAATTTCTTGCGGAGAACTCGTCGTTCCATGCAGGTAACGAGTTTTCTCTTGGTAATGTCATTTTACTGGTGACGTTACACTAAATCTTCTTTGTAGCCATCGAAAGCTGTTCTAAACTAAAAGAAACACGTTCAAATTGATCCTAAGGTTACAGGCTACAGTTCACTGGCTGGCGGTTTTCCGTTTTCTTGGAGAACATTGTTTCTGCACCCCGTTTGCCCTCCTGCTGTTCAAAAAACAGTAATAAATGGAATAGAGTGGAGGTGGTTTAATACTCTCTACCTTCCCGTGGTTCGTGATCGAGTTGAAACACATGTGCAATATATTTCTAAAGTAATTGTATGAAACGAACATCACTGTTGCTCTTAATAACAAGGTGCAATGGTCGCACCGATCGATAAGCAAGTATATTTACGGCCCCTTTCACTTTAGAATATTGTGCGTTAGAATTTTGTAATAAGAAGTGTCATGCTAAATAGCCACGCAAGCAGTAGGCATAACTGAGTTACCCACCACCTGACTTGAATTTGTATATATTACAGGCTGCATTTAAAATTAGCAATAACAGCGATACTTTTCAGCGTAGTTTGCAAGTGTGTATATATATATATATATATATATATATATATATATATATATATATATATATATATATATATATATATATATATATATATATATATATATATATATATATATATATATACTTACAGAAACGCTCTAGACGTTTCACGTATAACCTGTCGCCCTATCAAACATGTTGCTTTATTTTGTATGAAATATGCTGATAGATCTCGCCAACCCGCGTACTTTAGCAGTTTAGCAGAACGCATATTTCATTTTCGTTGTTTCGCAATAGGGTAGTTAGGCCCGTTCAGCCGAAGACTCGTTGTCTTACCCTGGAATTATGGAAAACGTTCTTTAAAAAACACGAATCTGATTTCGCATCCAAACTATGAACACAAACGTTCCTTTAGCTGCGTTCAGAGTGATGTGACACCATTTAGTTTCCTATCTGCAAGTACTAGATAATCAAACGTTAGATACGAGAGTAGTAGTCGGTCTAGACGTGGCCAGAGCTTTCGACAACGTTGACCACTCAGCCATACTAGAACGCCTAGAAGCTTCAAAGTTAGGTAGAAATATATTCAATTACGTCAAAGACTTTCTTTCAAATAGAACATTTATTATCTGCGTAGGAGGGAAGGAAAAGAAAGGAATAAGACTTGGTAACAAAGGTACTCCCCAAGGCTCGGTCCTATCACAAACACTCTTTAACATATTGTAATGATTGACCTCGCGAAGAAACTTGCCGATATAGGACTCAACCACACATTATACGCGGAAGATCGCACCGGCTGGGTTGTCAGAGGCAGTGATGCGCACAACAAAAACAACCTCCAAACAGCCATCGAGTAGATTAGGTCCTGCTTAAACCGAATTGGACTGAATTGATCTGCTGATAAATCAGAAGCGTTCTTCCTCGGTCCACAAAATAGACAAAAAAAGCCCCAGGAAGACGGAATGCCGCTAACAGTGAACAGGGACAAAATACCCTCGGTGAACACAATTAGAGCGCTGGGTCTTCGGACAGAGTCGGAAAAGTAAGAACTTCGAAACCATACAAAACCTCGAATCAAGCGCAGATCAAACATGTAGGCTAATCAAAAGAACATAAAAAAAAACGCAGGAATAAAAGAGATGAACCTCTAGAGACTAATTCATTACTTCGTAACCAGTAAAATCACATACGTGTCGCCATATCTACGGCTAGCCAAAGCAGAAAAGAACACAAGTGAAACACTAATGAGGAAAAATGTCAGAACCGCCCTGGGCCTACTTTCGCAGTTCATACACATCCGGCCAGGAAATTTTCCAAGTGGCAATTTCAAACACAATATACGAGCACATCGAGGCTACCAGGCTCAAAGCTAGGCTTCGAGCCTCAAGCAAGGCTCATATATTCACGGAGGGTACCCCAACTGACATACGAAACAAAATATCATTCCCACTTCTCCCAATGAACAGGCACTCGGTGCACAATGAGGGCAGAAGAAATGATAGAGTGAAAGCTCTACAGAGATAAACTAGCGAACAGGTGTAGCGTGGCTCACACAGAAGCGGCGGAATAGGAAAGCAGAACGGGCTTCGTAGCCCTGGCAACCATGCAGAACGAGGACCCAGTCTAGTGCTGCAGCATTCGAGAGAGGGACAGCTGGACGCAGCAGCGGCTGAGAAAGTGGCCATTGCGCTGTCCCTAACTGAAGAGAATGTAGGAGTGATTATAATCGATTCTAAATCGGTTGTCCGAAACTACAGCGCAGGTAGGGTGTCTGCCGAAGCATTTAAAATTCTGGCTGCCGGACCACCACCAGTGGAGCTAATTAACCTCCTCTGGACTCTGGCCCGAGAGGGGCTGCGAGGAACCGAGACAGCGCACGCACTAGCCCGACGACTCACACACTGGGATACCAGTGCGGTCTCGTCGAGCAGACGGCGCCTTCAGAGCGAGGAGCTGAAAGCATATCAGGATATTCTAAATCAACACAGATTAGGAAGACGACCCTGCCTTGAGCAAGCAAATGACTGAGCAGAAAGGAAAGAGTCACGCGTAGAAAGTTGCAGACGGAGGTTTTTCCCATCCTTCTCGCACTAAGCGGATGGCATCTGGTGATACAGGACCCGCGGTGTAAACATAGCAACAAAATTACTGACATGGCACACTTGTTGCGCATATGCTCTAGCTACAACGAACCAGACAGGAATATGGAGTCCTGTGAGGAAAATCAGCCAGAACGAATAAATTCGAAAGAAAGTGATCCATCGCGCAGTGGAAACGGCTGATTCCAAAAAGATTCCACCCTGCTTAAATGGGACAAAGATGAAAGCGCTCAAGACTAATTCTTCATTGCCCTCTTTCCTTGATGGGATGAATAAATGTTATTACACACATCCCATTTAGCTTCAATCTGTAAGGAAACTTCGAGGCTATTTTTCAATGAAAATTTGAGGCGACGACAACGTACTTCCAATTGAATTTCGTTCATTGTAAGCGTAAGTTTGTTTGTTTTTTTTCTGTTTGTTTGTTTGTTGTGTTTAACGTCCTAAATCGACTCAGGCTATGAGAGATGCCGTAGTGGAGGACTCCGCAAATTTCGACCACCTGGATTTTATAAACGTGCACTGACACTGCACAGCACACGGTCGCCGTGCTTTTCGCCTCTATAGAAAAGCGGCCGCCGAGACCGCGATTTGATCCTGCATCCTTGAGAACAGTAGTCTAGCGCCGCAACCACTGCGCCACCTCGACGGGGCTGTAATTGTAAAGGAGGGCGCAGTAGCTTTCTCACCTTCACCACTTAGAATGTAAGCATAGGTGTTCATCGTAAGGGAGGAAGATGAGAAAGCTACTGCGCCATCATTTCTCTCACAAATGAACCAAATAATGACCTTTAGGCATTGACAATATCTGTAACAGTCCCTTAATGTCTCCGATTCATAGGGGGGCGCAGGAGGGGAAGATGGCATTAATAACGCTCATACGTTCGCTCTAAGCGTAATCCTTAAGCAAGCTCCTACTTTTTATTTCCCACTAGTGCAGCTTCTATAGAAAGCCGAGTCTAAAACTTTTCACAAAACGGACGAGGACTTGGCCTCTTTTAACACGAGTCTCGACGAGTGTATACAGCGTTTATGAGTCTACTACTAGATTGAGCACTAAAGTGTTGGTTAAGAAAATTATGCGAGCTTATACCAAGGCATCAATATAGGTAATGGAAAATAGTGAAGCTCTAAAAAAGGATTTTTCTTTAGCAGCAATATTTTCAAGCTGAAATAACTCGCACAGACAACAAAGAAATTAGGTCGCAAATATTAGCTCTACTCCACGTGCTCATAGCACATTTAATGTCCCTTGTTTTACTCCGCGTGTAGCATTCGAAAGAACTCAGAGATCATTGTGGTTTAGTCATACAAATATCATGCAGAAAAGATAAGTTAACATTCTAATGATTTTGAAACTGCTGGATAGACGATAAGTAACGACTCCAATTTCACCGAACTGGAACAAAATAATGTTTAGCGTTACAACGCAGGTAGTACTTGCGAACAAAGCAAAGCGAACTATGTTCTCAAAATTTATTTAAATTCTCGAGACGCCTTTTTTTTCACACGAATTGAATTTTGATTACATTAGCGCACTTCATTGTGCTCACACAACCAAGTGAAATCGTCGGCCATGGTTTTGCAAAGGACAAGCTTTATCAGTGTCACTCCCTAGGAAAGGTTTCGGACAGTGCATGAGATTAGATTCACAATGCATAGGAGCACGGCGCCTTATCCCTTCCTGGTCGCCCTTCCTGGAAGCATCGGCAAATCATATTCTGTTGGCCCACTGCCAGGCATAAAAAGCTTCGGTTAGTTTCAAACGCTTGCTCAGAACTACGTTATTTTTACCCTTAAAAGGTAGCTTTAATAGCGACCGCTCATTATATGGAAACACATATGTGCTGTGCTAACATATAGTTCTGTTTACTGGTGATCCATTCCCATGAGCTGCTTTCTCCAAACCAAGCAGATAAAAGTGTCGCGAGGCAAGAAACGCTTTATACCAGAGGGAGAAATCTGCACTTTCTTTAAGGCAAGAGCTCTCTCATGAAGCAATAAACATTAGCGCATTCTATTGTTCCTCACAAAACTTTTAGCGACAAGAAAACCCTAATTCATGGGTTTAATTTGAATATATGCAATATAGAGCGCCTTGCTCTTCGCCGCCATCAAAAAGCGGCCGCCGAGGCCGGGAATTCAATTCCGCACCCTTGGAAACAGTAGTGGAGCGCCGTAACCACAGCCCCAAAGGACAGCGGCGAAAGTGCGGATACGTCCTCTTAAAGGGAGGCGTATCCGCAACCGCCAGAGAGATCCTTCATTTAGAAAATTACAGCGGCACTCTAGTACGCAGACTGCCATAGCGACCCAGCGTCAACGATCTTCGGCGGCTCAGTTTTTGGGCAGTCTATCACGAAAACTGGCAGCTTCAATGGAAGAAAAGTATTCCCTCCAAACATTTTTGTCGCGGCTCCGGAGGTCACTTCCAGAACAAGGAACGAATGAAACTTAAGCAAGAAAGATGCACCAATGTGGTCGTGATTTATGATTCTTGTATACTGCAGATTCGTGCGGCTTCCGCTTAACAAGATACGCATCTTCTTTTTTGTTTTTCTACTGCATCATTCTGTTAACTGGTGCTGGATGTTTCCTCAACGTAGCTTCGGCGTTACATGGGCCAAATGTTTGACAATCTGTCTACAAATGCTGCTTCGACTAACGGGAGGTGACGAAAAGAGGGGCCTTCATTCGCACGTTGTGGGCGTTGACATATGACATGCCGGTAGTTTAGATCTTAGAGTGTTTAGCTCAGAAACTATGAACTTGGCAGAGGTATGATTACTGTTTTTCGAACTGTAAAGTGAAAGCGCGTATGCTTATGTTTTGATAATATGTAACAGATGTTTTCCTTTTTTATACGTACTGACTGATACACATTCATTCAACGGATTTCGCTCATTCTTTTTTCCCTTTTCTGAACTCCTTGTAGATATCTCACAAGTCTTGCGTGAATATAATATGTTGACAGGGGAAGAATCAAGGTGATTGGTATCGCTAAAAAAAAGTTTGAAAATACAATTTATTGGCCCTTCTGTTTTGTGTTGCGAAACGATTGCTCTATAACCTGCGGATTGTTTGAGGAATGACACAATCATTTAAACAGGAGGGTATTATAACTCGCAAAGAGAATGTGAAACAATCCTTCGTCTATTTGGTTTTACAATATGCCACATAGACGTTTTTAACATGGTGGTGGTTATCATCCAATGATGAGTCTTAAATATTACCTTATCGACGCTATGCAGAAGATTCAGCAAGAATAGATCCACTTTATTTACAACAACCTCGGCCTCAAGCTCATCATCCAGAAATCAATTTTTTTTCTTTTTCTGCAATGATCATTGTACGGCAGTTCAATTCAAGGCGAGTTACGCCCATAGCACGCTACCTAAGCACGATCCACAGTATAGTTTAGATTAATGTTGCTAGAAGGAATGACGACTGAAGCGCGTTTAAAGGCTGCGCGGACAAGTGATTTCCAGCACTGAAGCACCCAGTCTCAACTGAGTATTTTTCGATAGAACGTACATAAGTAGTAGAGAATAATAAAATAAAACAAAGAACGGCTAGGATAACAGCGCAAGACAGGCGTGAAGGGTATTCGCGAAAGCTTATGAGAAAGCTCGATGTTTACTGCGTCGTCACGCTCCAGGCAACAAATACATTTTTTATTTTATTTCGGAATGACCTGGGAGATTTTTTTTCTACACGCCATCCCGCAAACGATTTCCCGCGGCAGTTCATCCTGCCGCCTTAAGCAGCCGGGACGCAAGCAGCATGTCGGCAGCGAACTTCTTATCTCGCGGGCATAGACTTCAAAGTACTATAAACTTGGTGTTTCTTCTCTTTCTGGCAGGGCGTTTATCAGCGCACGACGAAAGAAACCTTCAGATTGCTATAAACGTGCGCAGCATATACAAAGAAAATCGATGATACTCACCGCATTCCTCTTGTCAACGTTTCAAGATGCGGTTTATCAGAAAAGGCAATGTTTAAAGCCGCGGGCAAGTTCATCGTTAGCGCGGAGAGCACCGCTGCCAAGGTCATATTCTTGTTATTCAGACAAACGAATATTCCCTACGGTTCAAAGTCTAAATAGTTATCGAGGCAACCGTTTGTTCAGGCACTTCTTTTGTTTTCCGTGACAGTTGATGTAGAGTTATCGGTCACATTGTTCCATGAAGGATCTTTTCCTTTCCTGCCTTCGTTAGCACTAACCTGTGCGAAAACCATATTTACAAATCTGACGATGCAGTCCCGGTAAATCTGTAGCCTACTATATACAGCTTGTCTAAGATAGGAGGAACCGGGACGTAAGCATCCACCTGAACTGAGGTGGTTTGTGTTTGGGGCTTGTGGTTTGTCGGTTTAGCGTCCCAATACTCCTCAGGCTATGAGAGACGCCGTAGTGGAGGGATTCAGAAATTTTTACCGCCAGCGGTTCATTAACGTGCGCTGACATCGCACAGCACACCGGCGCCTTGCTTTTCGCCTCCACCTAAATGCGGCCGCCGAGGCCTGAATTTGGTCCCTCTCTGTTTGTTCAGCAGCGGAGCCTTATTACCACTGAGCCGAGGCGACGGGTCTCTATTATATGTCATTTTGCTCAGTCACGCTCCTGTCAAAACAAGCCCTTTGACATTTGTTGTACTCTTCTCACCACCGGATAGCGTACAAGATTAATAACGAACGAAGCAGATTTTTGTTTGGATTAAGCCTATACCCTCTCCGATTTAGAGATAAGAAATAATAAATGATCTAGAGGAGACTTGTACATTCATTCTCGCGCCTCAATATGCAGCTATTAAAGCCAGGATACTATACCGACATCAAAAGTAACGGCATGCGCCAATGTCACTAGTCACTGCGTGTGAATAGGTAAGTCTAATTACACTTAAGAACCCGGCCTATATATCCCTAACACATTTATTGTACCAAAGTAATTTATTCTGATTTATTAGAGTAATATACCAATATACATAGCTTTTGGCGGCCAGTGACTCGTGAAAGCGAGCACGAAAAACTTAAAAATATATATAGCCTGGAATTTGGATTGCTCTTTATGAGTCTTTTTTTTTTTTTTTTTTTGTCGATGACGCTAATTTGTTTACAGAAAAAAATATTCGTCTTGAGGAAACCTTCAGCGAGGTTCTTATAGTTTATAATGCTGCAAGTTTATTTTTGCAGAGTTTGCTTGAGAGCTCGCTGGTACATGTTTTCAATGCGGAATCCCTGGTAACGTAACATGTCGGGAGGACAAGAGCGTGTCTTGTCTTCTTACGTATTGCCGAAAAGGATTGCGCTTTGAAAAAGGTTATTTTTTCCCATTCGATCTCAGGAATTTTCTCTCTCTTTGACAACTAGATGCTTCTGACAAACCACTGAGCACGGAAATAAAAATGGAAATCTTTGTTTTTCTAGTTTTTTATTCACAAACCTTCAAAGCGTGGAACTTTTATTTTCTTCGCAGATTGTTCAGGAACTTCAAAGCTTCTAGCCAAATGAAGAGTATTTCATCACAGCTTTATTTTCATCCATTAGCTATACCCCCATACCATTGCCACAGCGTTCAATCACGATATGGGACGTTATTTACGGCAGGCACACCCATCGATTATGCGTAACTTCCCTAAAACAAAGGGCGATTTTCGAAGGCCCGGTTATAATGCGCGGAGGAAACTGCACCGACCGTATCCTCTACGCTCGCCTTCTCCACATTTCAGGTTTACGCTCTTCGATGCCCAAAAGAGCACTTACCAAACAACTGACATCAGCACGTAGATCAGCGAACGCTGCGTGCTAGAGAAATCTTTATGTTCAATATATTTTTACTCTGTATACCACCACAATGCATTTTCCTGGTGAGTGAAGCACATCATAATAATGGAGCTTCTTAAACTTGCCTCACTTCTAGCATCAGAACATCAATCATTATTTGTCTGCTGTTGGGACGCCCGACGCTTATGAATGAAAGGTTAAACGTAGAGATCTGTTCTTTTTTTCTTTTGCATGCGATACTATTCAGCCGAGGATGGTAATCAAAGTATGCTTCACCAACTTAATTCAACTTCCAGGATTAGCCAACATCTCCAAAGTCGCTCGGCTCTGTATACATGTTTTAGAGAAATCTTTGGTATCCTTCCTGGGAATTTTGCTAGGTCGACTTCACCATTGAAACGCATTGGTGCGGTACTAATCTCTTCCCGAAGCTATTCTACACATATAAAATAATGTTATCATTCGATAAAGAACTGCATGGAGTGGAAAGAATGGAAAGAGGAAGAGGGCTAAACGACACTGCCAGCGAGCGTGCTTCGCGCTGTGGCCGTTTACACCCGCTGGTTAATCTGACCGGCTGTGCCCTAACCACTGCCTTTGTCAGTCTCTGTGGCTGATCAGTGAAATCTTTCGGAAGCGTTGTAGTTGATGTCTATTCAACGCAGTCAGTACGGTTTTCAGTGGGCGTTGTTCTACTTTTTAGTCTATTGACGTGACAAGAGAAAATGTCGATCTGTATTCCAGAGATATAGTACTTCCAGAGTACCCTGTTATATGAAATGGCATGGATTTCCCAAAGTGTATTACTACAAACCTAAATATGTAGACCAGCACTGCAACCACGAGAAGGTAACAAAGGCGAACATCAAGAAACTATAAAGATGAAAAAGAGCTCATAAATACAGATCGAACAGCAAGTGCTGCACGTAATAGCTCCAGTCATCGCACAAAATGAGTCAGTTTATTAATCCGAACTTGCTCTTCTAAAGCGCAATCTAACCATCCAGATCAACTAAAACTCAGTCTTGATCCCTAGCTCGCGAATCGAGAGGGTGTTTTTTCTTTAATATAAGCAGCAAAATAAAGTAAGCATACAGAAAAGAGAGATGGAGTTATTGTCATCTCCTCGTCCTATATGACAGTGCTTGCTTTCAGTTATGTTTCATCCAGCCCACATGGACTCACTACGGCCGCATTGTTCTCACTGATTGTTTTCTTTACTGTGTTCGGAAGCTAAACACGTTATCTATTTACTTCTATGTGACTCGTTTCTAAAAGTAATAACAATTGAAGACTGTCTCCTGCGTAGGCGTTTCCCGAGTGCTGTAAACTTCCAGAGCTTCCATCGATAATCCTGTTTGCTAATATCTCAGCACGAAAAGTAACGCCGTGAATAAAGGGCTTGCAATGTGCACACCTTCGTCGATTTTGTATTATTTGGGCGCGATGCAAAAAAGTAAAATATACTTTGAATTACATATGTGCAAGAACTGCGTTGTAAGCTATTACCGTGAATTGAGCTGTGCGTTATCGGATAAATCATGCTTCACAGCATTTTCTTGCATCGCGTAGAAACATTGAAATCAAAAGTGCATAGAAATGCTGCGAGGGCAAATTGAAGTTATTCTGTGCTAGCCCACACTTTTTGTGCTAGCCCACACTTTCATCTTTCTACCAATTACGAAGGGGCATCACGGACGACGACGAAATAAAATGAAGAGAAATTAAATGACATTTCGCTTACAGGAAGTAGTGCAAACGAGTTCCTGTGGATGGCGCAAGACTAACGACTCGAAAGCCATTGGAGGCATCATTCCTCTACACTAGTTACAGCTTGCATCAACACAAAGACTTTTTCTGAGATTTAAATAGGCATGTGTTTGAAATCTTCCATAAATAAAACATAAAGAAAGAAAAAATTTATAAATATAGCGGCGAAAGTACAGTTTGAGAGGTTTGGAAAGGAAGATTGTTCGAGATCAATTACCATGCGTGTACGCTTTCAAACTAAATTGACAGTGCAGATGAACAGCAAGATTTTACGACATTATCATAAAGCAGAACTCAGAAGGAACTAATGCTGCAGAGTAAACAAGACGAGGGAGAAAAATTAAGAATGATAATATCAGGAAACAGCAGTTATATACTACATGATAGCCGTGTATTAATATATTTTCTGGTGCATATGGTTTGTTCTTGGATCGAGCCGGCAACTTATCGAGAACCATAAATCTTGAAAAATGCGCTTAAAGAGTCAGAACGTCTGGCTGAAATCTAAAAATTATTCCTACAAGTTAAGCAGTTAATTTATTTTTATAGTCTATACCTTGTCTACTATATTTCAAATCTTTCTTCTCTATTTCTAATATCGTACATCAGGGAGGTATGCAGCTAATTACAGTACCAGTTGCACAGCTTTTAATAGTAGAGGCTCACGTAGGCTTGAGGATGTATGCATGAAAGAAAAGTGAGTGAGTGAGTGAGTGAGTGAGTGAGTGAGTGAGTGAGTGAGTGAGTGAGTGAGTGAGTGAGTGAGTGAGTGAGTGAGTGAGTGAGTGAGTGAGTGAGTGAGTGAGTGAGTGAGTGAGTGAGTGAGTGAGTGAGTGAGTGAGTGAGTGAGTGAGTGAGTGAGTGAGTGAGTGAGTGAGTGAGTGAGTGAGTGAGTGAGTGAGTTAAAACAGCAGTGTCTCTGGAAGACGGCCCTGTTATTGCGGTCAACGTACTTTGAACAGCCTTTACTGATAACGCTCTTACTACGGAACGTCTTCAGACCACTTCGTCTGCGCCCTATTGCGGCGCCAAAAGCATCAAAAGGTGGACGTTTTGCGATGTTTCCAATTCTACACCGTCCTAACGTGCTCGCGAGGCGCGTGACGGTGTGGCTAACAACAACTATGAGATAATATTAAGCAGTACGCCTGCTTGTCGCAGGAAAAGCGTCAACACTGGAGATATCCTTACGTGCAACCTAATGTAGTTGAGATGAAAGAATTGGCGGCATTAGGAAGTGGTTTAATTCGACGCCAACGCCACTTAATGCAAGATTCAAGTCATAAATATGGTAGTAACCACTCAAGCCATTCTGGGAGAGCCAACACGCAAGAATAACGGCTTCGCTTTGAGCTCTCACTGGAACTATTCGAGGCACTGCAGCAATTTGTTTTCGCTGCACTCTTAACCATCCAGTCAGGTGGGCTTCATAGTCAAGTGGGCTTCGGTGGTCACCTGACGCCTAAATTTGCAGCACCTGAAAGTAATGAGCTTTTGTTGTTTAAGGATACAGCATAGTTTTTTGTTCGCAGGAAGGCGTGTTGTGCATCGACGGTAAGCCGTTTTCACTCAATTGTTAATTATCCTTTCAACATTTACGTGTTCTAGCAGGGATGGGATAATATCGTAAAGCACATGGTGAAACACTTTTTCTAAGTCTACATACATAATTGCAACAAGTGCCTGCGTATCATCACATGCGCCTTCTGTATGTTCGTAATACTGAATCCCTTAAGGCGGAGTCACACTGCAGAAACACAACAGCGACATCAACCGAACAAGTTCGCCAAACAAGCCGCCAACAAGTTTCCGAACCAACTTGTTGCCCAACAGCATGTCACACCGCAGAAACAGCAGGGAAGCCGAACAGGTTGCTGCAGTGTTGCCTCGGTGTGACAGTGTTCAACCAAACAAGTTAGCCAAACAAGCCGTCAACAAGTTTCCGAACCAACTTGTTCCCCAACAGCATGTCACACCGCACGAACAGTCGGGAAGCCAAACAGGTTGCTGCAGTGTTACCTCGGTGTGACAGTGTTTGGCAACCAAAACAAGCAGGAAACAGTGTCCGTCAACGGTGTTCGGCCTGTTCGCTGGCCGAGCGAATTTCCGGACGACAACAGACCAACCAAAGTACTCATATTTGAGCTGATTGACTCATTCCTGCGAATTTCCTACTTGGAGATACGGTTTTCTTTTTTTGCAGAGTTTCCATGCAAACCATTTTCCCCGTTGTGGCGTCTCGCAGGCAGCGCATTCACCCGTTGGCAAGGGCACGGACGGCGCCTCCCGCGGGTGGCGATGATATGCGCTGCTGCCTGCCAGCCGTAACGTCGGCGGCTGACTTAAGGCGGAGTCACACTGCGGAAACACAACAGCGACACCAACCGAACAAGTTCTCCAAACAAGCCGCCAACAAGTTTCCGAACCAACTTGTTGCCCAACAGCATGTCACACCGCAGAAACAGCAGGGAAGCCGAACAGGTTGCTGCAGTGTTGCCTCGGTGTGACAGTGTTCAACCAAACAAGTTTGCCAAACAAGCCGTCAACAAGTTTCCGAACCAACTTGTTCCCCAACAGCATGTCACACCGCACGAACAGTCGGGAAGCCAAACAGGTTGCTGCAGTGTTACCTCGGTGTGACAGTGTTTGGCAACCAAAACAAGCAGGAAACAGTGTCCGTCAACGGTGTTCGGCCTGTTCGCTGGCCGGGCGAATTTCCGGACGACAACAGACCAACCAAAAGTACTCATATTTGAGCTGATTACTCATTCCTGCGAATTTCCTACTTGCAGATACGGTTTTCTTTTTTTGCAGAGTTTCCATGCAAACCATTTCCCCCGTTGTGGCGTCTTGCAGGCAGCGCATTCACCCGTTGGCAAGGGCGCGGAGCTTCTGCAACGGCGCCTCCCGCGGGTGGCGATGATATGCGCTGCTGCCTGCCAGCCGTAACGTCGCCGGCTGACTTATTGCGCCGGGAATTCCCGTCTTGGCGGCGGCTGTGTGAACCTTGAACCAAACGTGGGCGTCCCGTGTGTGTGCCTGGGAACATGTAAACTGACAACCCCCATCTGCAGCGTCCCTCCGACGATTCGGCGCCGCGGTGGCTGGCGCCGTGCCATCCGTGTTTACCTTGTTTTGGTAGTGGTGTTTTCTTTTTAAAATGGGCTTAGTGCTCAGCAAATACAGCGTCCATGCTTTGATGCGAGAGAGTGCGATCACGGGACACCGAGCAGCAGTGCGTGGTGCGTCGACAATGAGAGCGGGCATGTGAAGAAATGGGCGAATGAATGAGTGGTGCGTCAGCACGGAGAGCGGATGTTTGAAAACTGTGTGCGAACGTGCGTGTGTGAAACGAAGAAGTGTATTTGTAATCGAGTGGTTAATTATTGATAAGGCGTATGATGTGATCGGATCAGCGAAGCTCGCGTGGGCGAGCTGTATGGTTGTGCGGTCAGAACGCCGACTCGACGTCCGGACGAGGAATTCCACTCGTGTTGTGTTGCAAGCCAAGGTGGTGGTCTGTCGGATTCGCGTTCTCACGGTCGAGGCTTCACAAATGCCTCTCATGTGACTTCCCTGTACTCCTGTAAGTATGTAGATAAATCACGGCAGAGATGCCGTAAGCCTCTGCCTATTCCTCCAAACTGCTCATCATTTCTCAGGACGGGACCTGAGGAGATCGACCAGAGTGAGAGCCGAACCGAGGGTCCCACAATAACAGTGCCCTCGTTCATCATTAAAGCAAGCTCAGAGTAATTGGGACAGCCTCTTTGTCTATTGAATTTTTCACAGGCACGTGTATAGCGCATGAATTTGGGCGAAATAGTAGCAAAATGGGCGGCTCCTGACATCAGCGCCTCAACGAGCAGCAAGTTTCCGCGGTGTGACACGGTGTCGCCCAACTGTCGGAGAACAAGTTCGCGGCAGCTGTTGGAGGGCGACAACGACATGTTTCCCAATAGTTCGTGTTGGCGCGATGTGACAGGGCCGCCAACACTGCGCGAACACGCTGTTGACGGACAGAGTTGACCAACTGTTTCCGCAGTGTGACTCCGCCTTTATTGCGCCGGGAATTCCCGCCTTGGCGGCGGCTGTGTGAACCTTGAACCAAACGTGAGCGTCCCGTGTGTGTGCCTGGGAACATGTAAACTGACAACCCCCATCTGCAGCGTCCCTCCGACGATTCGGCGCCGCGGTGGCTGGCGCCGTGCCATCCGTGTTTACCTTGTTTTGGTAGTGGTGTTTTCTTTTTGGAATGGGCTTAGTGCGCAGCAAATACAGCGTCCATGCTTTGATGCGAGAGAGTGCGATCACGGGACACCGAGCAGCAGTGCGTGGTGCGTCGACAATGAGAGCGGGCACGTGAAGAAATGGGCAAAGGAGTGAGTGGTGCGTCAGCACGGAGAGCGGATGTTTGAAAACTGTGTGCGAACGTGCGAGTGTGAAACGAAGAAGTGTATTTGTAATCGAGTGGTTAATTATTGATAAGGCGTATGACGTGATCGGATCAGCGAAGCTCGCGTGGGCGAGCTGTATGGTTATGCGGTCAGAACGCCGACTCGACGTCCGGACGAGGAATTCCACTCGTGTTGTGTTGCAAAGCAAGGTGGTGGTCTGTCGGATTCGCGTTCTCACGGTCGAGACCTCACAAATTCCTCTCATGTGACTTTCCTGTACTTCTGTGAGTATGTAGATAAATCTCATGTAATGTCTTCTCTGCCATAAGTCTCTGCCCATTCCTCCAAACAGCTCATCATTTCTCAGGACGGGACCTGAGGAGATCGAGAGGCGGAGTCACACTGCGGAAACAGTTGGTCAACTCTGTCCGTCAACAGCGTGTTCGCGCAGTGTTGGCGGCCCTGTCACATCGCGCCAACACGAACTATTGGGAAACATGTCGTTGTCGCCCTCCAACAGCTGCCGCGAACTTGTTCTCCGACAGTTGGGCGACACCGTGTCACACCGCGGAAACTTGCTGCTCGTTGAGGCGCTGATGTCAGGAGCCGCCCATTTTGCTACTATTTCGCCCAAATTCATGCGCTATACACGTGCCTGTGAAAAATTCAATAGACAAAGAGGCTGTCCCAATTACTCTGAGCTTGCTTTAATGATGAACGAGGGCACTGTTATTGTGGGACCCTCGGTTCGGCTCTCACTCTGGTCGATCTCCTCAGGTCCCGTCCTGAGAAATGATGAGCAGTTTGGAGGAATAGGCAGAGGCTTACGGCATCTCTGCCGTGATTTATCTACATACTTACAGGAGTACAGGGAAGTCACATGAGAGGCATTTGTGAAGCCTCGACCGTGAGAACGCGAATCCGACAGACCACCACCTTGGCTTGCAACACAACACGAGTGGAATTCCTCGTCCGGACGTCGAGTCGGCGTTCTGACCGCACAACCATACAGCTCGCCCACGCGAGCTTCGCTGATCCGATCACATCATACGCCTTATCAATAATTAACCACTCGATTACAAATACACTTCTTCGTTTCACACACGCACGTTCGCACACAGTTTTCAAACATCCGCTCTCCGTGCTGACGCACCACTCATTCATTCGCCCATTTCTTCACATGCCCGCTCTCATTGTCGACGCACCACGCACTGCTGCTCGGTGTCCCGTGATCGCACTCTCTCGCATCAAAGCATGGACGCTGTATTTGCTGAGCACTAAGCCCATTTTAAAAAGAAAACACCACTACCAAAACAAGGTAAACACGGATGGCACGGCGCCAGCCACCGCGGCGCCGAATCGTCGGAGGGACGCTGCAGATGGGGGTTGTCAGTTTACATGTTTCCAGGCACACACACGGGACGCCCACGTTTGGTTCAAGGTTCACACAGCCGCCGCCAAGGCGGGAATTCCCGGCGCAATAAGTCAGCCGGCGACGTTACGGCTGGCAGGCAGCAGCGCATATCATCGCCACCCGCGGGAGGCGCCGTTGCCGAAGCTCCGCGCCCTTGCCAACGGGTGAATGCGCTGCCTGCAAGACGCCACAACGGGGGAAATGGTTTGCATGGAAACTCTGCAAAAAAAGAAAACCGTATCTGCAAGTAGGAAATTCGCAGGAATGAGTAATCAGCTCAAATATGAGTACTTTTGGTTGGTCTGTTGTCGTCCGGAAATTCGCCCGGCCAGCGAACAGGCCGAACACCGTTGACGGACACTGTTTCCTGCTTGTTTTGGTTGCCAAACACTGTCACACCGAGGTAACACTGCAGCAACCTGTTTGGCTTCCCGACTGTTCGTGCGGTGTGACATGCTGTTGGGGAACAAGTTGGTTCGGAAACTTGTTGACGGCTTGTTTGGCAAACTTGTTTGGTTGAACACTGTCACACCGAGGCAACACTGCAGCAACCTGTTCGGCTTCCCTGCTGTTTCTGCGGTGTGACATGCTGTTGGGCAACAAGTTGGTTCGGAAACTTGTTGGCGGCTTGTTTGGAGAACTTGTTCGGTTGGTGTCGCTGTTGTGTTTCCGCAGTGTGACTCCGCCTCTAGAGTGAGAACCGAACCGAGGTTCCCACATATAACAGTGCCCTCGTTCATCATTAAAGCAAGTTCAGAGTAATTGGGACAACCTCTTTGTCTATTGAATTTTTCACAGGCCCGTGTATAGCGCATGAATTTGGGCGAAATAGTAGCAAAATGGGCGGCTCCTGACATAGCGTCTCAACGAGCAACAAGTTTCCGCGGTGTGACACGGTGTCGCCCAACTGTCTGAGAACAAGTTCGCGGCAGCTGTTGGCGGGCGACAACGACATGTTTCCCAATAGTTCGTGTTGGCGCGATGTGACAGGGCCGCCAACACTGCGCGAACACGCTGTTGACGGACAGAGTTGACCAACTGTTTCCGCAGTGTGACTCCGCCTTTAGTACAGCAAGTTCAATGGCACAGCTGTGCGAATATATCTTTCATCCCACGACATGTGATCGGTTGCGGCGATAGCATAGTGTATCGATAGCTCAATGGTTTGAGAGATACACAATCCTATCACCGCAACCGATCACGCGTATTGTGAAACTACAACACACTCGTGCTGTGCAGTGAACATCCCCTTTGTGAAATTTCATCTGCGCCGAACCTTCATTTAGTCTAGGTAAATGCGCCATTCCATACGCCATCTGGGTCAGTGCGGCCGAGATCGCGAGCGTAGTGTCGGGCGAATCCACCAGGCGGCGGGACAAAAAGACGCAGCATGGCGTAGAGTAAGCACTCTCACTAATAACGAAGACCGAAGCTATGTCATAAAGGTTGCCGAGACCATCGAATAACGAGAAGCCAGACTGGCCCGTTGCCGAGAAACCTACCAAGCGCTTAATAGAGCCAAGATCGAAGCGATGACAGCGAATTCGGCTACGGCGGATGGCTAACGCTTTTGACTTCGCTCAAGGATAGTTTACCTCTACAATTGTTTGTGAAATCATCGCTTAAGAAAGTCAGGGGGAAAGAATTGGACGAATGGGCGGGAAAGAAGACTAGAATGGTGCCTAGATGCAGTATATATATGGAGAAGGGATTACGCATTTGGAGAAGTCTACGTGCTGCTGCTTGAAAAAAAATATGCTTCAAAATCTTGCCTAATTTATTTTGGGCTCACGAGTACCCGGTAGCGTCAAGCAGCTCTTCTGCAAGAGACATCTAGTTGAAGTTCGACATTATTGCAGACTGGGCACGGGTGGACGTTGCCTCATCAGGCGGTCCCATTTATGCAGCCATAGTCAGCGCTGTCACTTCATTATTCTAACGACCCGTATCCGTTCCTAAACGCATTCATTTATTCGTGATCGTCCCGGCGTGCCGCAAGTAACGACTGCTCAAGCAAAATCGCTCTATACTCGGGCAACTATCAGCGATATCACGTCCAGAAAAAAAATGTGTTGAAAGGGAGCATGCGTGGGGGCGTTACGAGTTCTGAGCCACAAGGATTCCAAACGCGCATAATAACACTGCTCTGTCCTCGTGGCCAGCACTGCACTTATCGCAAGCATATTATGGTAACGACCAAGGCGCGTTCATTAAGAAGAACTGATCTCTCGCCTGATTTATAGTTCCGTCTTCTTTTTTTGTGCCTTTCCAGTTTTGGGGGTTTATTGTCCGAAAGCAACTACGGCTGTAAGAGACGCCTTCGACATGTGACCTTGTCTCAGACATTCTAATCACGCAGCCAAACAATCACGTCCAGCGTTGATGGGCATGTGTAATCAGTTCTGCTTATTCAATAAATGTCGCTTCGTTGAGTACGGGAGATGCAAAAATAAAGAGAGATGATGGAGTAGAAATCTTGACGTATTTCTTCCCCCAGACAACTTCGTTCGGTCTTCTATTTGGCTCAACATGATATATCTTTCTTTTTGTTTAGGATCATAATCGCTTAACAGAAGGAACCTTCAAATAAGCAAGAGGTGGCATGAAATCAGCATTGTAGTCCGTGCGAGTGACATGAAAGGATAAACAGGAGAAATTCTAAGCCACAGCCATATTTGACGTGACCGCGGCCTGTGCTCCTGCGCCTACATTCCTGCCAGACGGGAGTCGTCCGTTTAGAGCGAAACGTGGTCGTGTTCATGCGTTTATGTAGCTGGTTACATGGCTCCAGTGCCAAGGATTACTGCAGCGAAAGCCTAGACGAGATCATTTGGCAAGCTAGCGGGAAATTTCGATGTAACCAGATAAGCCAAAATGGTAATATAGAACCTGTAACACTACGAGATGCATGAGCCACAGCTGAAGCTACAATATGTTCTCTTTTTGCAGGATGAGGCTGCACTAAAATTCGCTTCCATTTCTCGGAGTACTGCTTTTATGCATCCTAACGCTGATCACACAGTTAACTGTCGACCATGTGAATGACAAGCATTTAGAAAACATCGTTCAAAAATCTTGTCTTCGTTGGTTATTGCAGCAAAGTTCAAATCGTTACTGGGTGATTAAAAAGAAATGAAACTTATTAGCGAATATCATGATTCAAATATTGCTTCTCTCTAAGCGTTTCTTCGCACCTGTTCGTCAAGGTGTACTGAGGTAGAGGGTGTCGTTTTCTCAAAGAACGCGCTCAGAAGGCGTACGGAAATGACGACCGCAGCGGTTCGAGATAAGCGCGCCCTCATGTTCGCGGCACTTTGTGCAACCACCCGTCGTTAATTAAAAAGTTGTGGTGATAGAGGAGGGGGGAAGGGGGTTGAAGCTTTCAAAAAGGGTGCGCTCGGGTGCACTGGCGTATTGGTCACTGAAAGGATTGAGTCGCACTCCCGACACCCAAGAGTGGGTGTCAGTGGGCACTGGCTGAGAGCCCACTTCTGCCAGACCTTCGAGTTAGCGGGAAACGAGAACTCGTTAAATAAAAGTATTGCGGAAACTTCTCCGCCACTTTCTTTTCTAAAAGAAGGACCCTGTACACGTTTGAGAGTATTTTTTTCTCATTAATTTTATTCCGTCCCGCACTTATCTTGACACCTTTTCCATGTACTAAATTGAATCACTCTCGAATATTTTTTTCCCCTGCCTTTTATATTGCAACCGCTCGGGAGAAGATACCATATGCTGAAGTGCACAGTTTCGTCTTCCGAGACGTAAATTTTAAAACAATCTTCATTTCTAGTTGTTTATTTTCCCTGACGCCTTTCAGGGAACAAAGTCTGAGACCATCTAGCACAGTCGCTTTTAAGCACTCGATTTTTTTTTTTTTTGTCTTCAGCAGGAAAAAATTTCCAATAAGAGGTATAGAAAATGCAAGAGAGAGAGAGAGAGACTAAAACAGCTCGCATTATGAACCCCCGAGGGGAATAATGTCGTACATCACCAAAAAATTTATAAATTTTTTTGCCGCTGAAAATTTTTTTATTTTACTTGAAATTGCGATTGCGTACGTTCCTTATATTAAATAATATTCTGCGCACTTCCACAGCCGAAAAACAAAATTCAGCCCAAACGCTTCAAACTGCCTACGCGTATTTACATGTAAGAATTAAGCCACGGGGGGCAAATGTTTTGAAATGAGGTTTTCGAAATGGTATAAGTTTTTCTGATGGTATTGTATTCGCTCTGTGTGTGCATTTTCGAAGTAGAGTGTCATCCTTCACACGATATCTAGGAAACGTGCTCGCCGAAACCTGCATTTGAAGGCATGCTTATGGACGTATGTAAATATATCGTTGGCTCCGTTTTCTGTCGTGAGCTGTCATCTAAGCTGAATAACCCATGCTTCCTGAATTTATAGAGCGAGAATTTGTATAGTACCACCTCGAATGCTGTACTAAATAATTTGCCTCGGGAATTTGATTCGTATGCCGGAAAACTGGCGTCGCACAGAGATCGCCAGTGAAAGGTGTTTATATCGAACGACACTTATATGATTGTCTCAAATGGCAATGGCCCCGGCAACAGATCGAATTTTAAGCATCTAAGTGAAGCAACGTGGATGCTCGGATTGCAACGTAAGTGCTTTTTACGGCTGCTTGATGGCGTAATTCATTGCTCTTGTAATTTTTCTGGCTGCGCAACTCCTGATGATACATTTTTCTAATAGTCTCTGGAACGATAGCCGCCAGCTTTTCACTTAACGGGACAGGCATTGCTTTCGCATTACAGCAGGAAAGGTATTACAGTCATGACATGAAACCGTCATAGAAGCTCACGTTGCGTCTCATACCCTATATGAACAAGGCAACATATCTTGCACGAAAACATGCAAATAGGGAGGCATCATTACCACTCGCACTACAGGGAAGCCCATGTGTTCTTTGTCACGTTAATTTTGCAAACACAACAAAGATAATAGCCGTCTTGTGCATCAAGTATATTATGCTGCGCCGCCCAAACTTTGCATACTTCTGAAGTTTCAGGGAGATATGCCCTCATGTAGCAGCGGCAGCAGTCCAGCGAAGTCAGCAAGGAAGGTGAAATGTTTTCAAGAGGAACTCGTTATTGTGCTGAGTTTCCCCCTTGAAGAAACTAAAAACTAGGCTATTGCAAATTGAACAAACCTGCATGGTCGTCTTCGCGGGACTAAATCAACACTGCTCTCAGTCGCGCTCAAATTAAAGGTGAAAGTTTAGAAACGTGCTCGTGTAAAGAACTTACACTAATCAGTATCAACGTAGAATCAGTTGTGTAGCTAAAAATATTCCAATTAACTAAATATTGTGCCGCCGCGGTGAGAGTGTGGTTAGGTTGCTCAACTGCTGCACAAGGGTGCGGGATTGAAATCTGGTCGCGATAGCTGCTTTTTAATGGAGGCGAGAAGCGGGGCACCTGTGTACTGTGTGATGAGCAGCGCACGTACGGTAAAATGCCCCTGGTGGTCAAAATTTCCTTTAGTCATATAGCTAAATACATGGCTGGTAAATAAATATCGCCGCACTTGGGGCCATGAACTAATCGACTATATCCAAAACGCCGTCCTGAGCAGCTCTTCAAAGGAGGAAGATGGCCACAAAGAAGTCTTCTACACGTCGCAAAAAATAAATATCAGATTGCAATTACTATTACCGCACGCCGTAAAATATAGCTGATTACGGTGGTTTGTTGCAGCCCCAGAAAATTATCTGGATAATCACAGGACAGTGATAATCTCCTATTTCGTCATATGTATTGGAACGTTTTTTCTATGACACAAACTCGCTCAAGCTTCAAAGAATAGTGTAGCTTACTTGAACGTTCTTCATGTTACTAATGTTCAACAGGGGGTGTTTTTAAAACCTGTCATCGCTGATTTTGCAACATTCCCTTTTGGCGACATCAGTCGTTACACTGAACGCTCTCTCCAAGAAAGCACTAGATGGGAAGCGATATTAAACCGTACGATCACTTCGCGCACCCGTTCGTAGCTGCGCAGTGCTGTAACGCCAGCTTGTACGTCCTCTATGAAGAACCGCGCTTTGTTGTTGGCGCTGTGAAAAGGCGCTGAAGACCAGAAAACCATGCTTACTGTAGTAATAACTAGTTTTTTCAGTTGTTCCTCCTGGTTTACAGACACCCCTTGAATGCGTTCCGCTAACGAGAACGGGTGCCTATTGCACGATAAGCTCAAAGGAATTGAAGTTAATTGTATCCAGCAATCCAGAATCAGCTCAAGATCGAATGACGCATGGTTCATAGGCCACGGGAAGAGAATTCTGAACAGAAAAAAAAGAGAGGATTTATAGGAAAGCGACTCGAAAAAATTCACCTTTTGACTGACAGAGGTATAACATTTCCGATCGGAATACAGCCGTTGTCTTCGAAGCTAAGCAAAAATATTTTAGCCGGTCTCTCCCAAATATGTAGAAGTCATGCCCTAAAGAATTTTGGCGCTCAGTTAATCGGAAATGTTACCAGATAGCGCCTATTAACACGGACGAGAATGGCTGTGCCTTTTCTTCTGTAGAGAAGAAGAGGCACAGCCATTCTCGTTCAATGGTGCGTATATCCCATATTTCCTAATTTTGTATAAGTATTATTGTCAAGCTATTTATTATTCTCTATTTCACTCATAACTTCATATCTTGTTTATGTTTTATGCTACTCTACTTCCATATATGTCCCCATATAATGCCCTGCAGGGCCTTTAGAGTAATTCATATAAATAAGGAAAATAAGGAATATAAATAAGGAAATTTGTCCTGCTGTCTCAGATAAGCTTCCCGTACAAACGGGACAGATAAGCTTCCCGTAACTAACACATGCAATCAATATCAAACTCTGCAAACGTCTAGAAGGTAAACCGATAGATATATTGGGAATTATGGTACAAACATATGATATGCCCAAAATCTGTGTTCATAAACAACTTCCTTCTTTGAAAAAATGTACCTGATCAAAGTACTGGGCATACGAAAGACAGTAGCGGAGGAGCAGCTTTTTGGCGACCAAGGCTTACGTTGTACCTGCGAAAAGTCTGAGATTTCCGAGGAAGGAGCACGTCCAGATTTGGGTGAAACAGATAATCTAATTCTCCCCAGCCCTCTATAACACGAATCTTTCAGCAGCACAAACAAGGTGACAATCTTTTCACTACCGTCGCAGCCGTAACGAAATCCTCAGACGTTGACGAAGGAAACCAACCTTTAGGTTGACCTCTTTTTTATGCACAATGTTTTTATGCGAAGCGAGTATTGCTTTTTAGGCAGATTAGTTGCGCGTCTTGGCATGTGAGCATTATTTTCTTCTATCGTTGGAATAACCCCGAGGAAGTGAGGTAGACTGATACGAAGAAGCTAAGAACAGCAGACGCCTTCCCAGGCTCAAATAACAAGCCCCGTACGTGACACCGAAGATCTCTTCGGTGCCTCTGACGTGTCCATATGTCACGGTCGTAGAGAGAATCCACCGCAAATTTGCTTCCGCTGGTGAGCACACAGCGGTTGAGATGCCGTGACGTTGGCGCGTTCGCCTTGGACCAAAGCCATGTGTGACGCGAAGAAGGTTTGTATGTCTGGTGGGAAAAATCTAACTGGAAGCAACTTCAGCGCTCATCGCTGCTGAGAAAAGACCGGCGGAGCACTGCGTTTTCCCGCCGCGTCGTTCTCTGTGCCGACGACAGGGTATCACTTGTAAAAGCTTGTTCACGATGGCTTTGTATGCATCAATCTTGCTGCGATAGCTGCGCGGGCGTATAGTGGAGACAGAGATACTCTGCACTACGAAATCTTAGCTATAGTATCTTACCCTTACCGTGCCCCGCCTCACTCCACTATGCATTCACACTGACGGCTGGCTAATGCAATATGCTTTAATATGGGTGCACGTCCGAATATTCAAAACTGATGATATTGTGTACATTGTGTACCACCCCTTATGTTTATTTTGTACATAATCTTCACGCATGTACCCACCCCTTACGTAATACCCCCGAACCGGGGGTCTTTAAGGTAATAAAGTGATGATATGATGACATTTCTTTTTTGTTGCGAAAGGAACACTACGGCCAGCTCAGATCGTCGCGTATGCTCATATGACGTAGCCACAAATGAAAGGCGCAATGAAATCGGGGCAGGAACCGCCAACTTGGGTCTCTCGTCTCACATGGGACGGTTATGTCAGAATCAGCTTGCTAGGACCCTGGTATTCACGTTACCCCTATAGGCCACTAAGGAACGTTCATACGGCTTAGTTAAAGCGGAGCTTTATATGTGGGCTGGTAGCCTACGCTATCGCGTCATCCCCTAAATGCGGAGCTTAGGTGTCCCATATTTAAATGCACTAAACGCCATTACCACTACCAACTAAAATGCCGCTGAACGTTTATGCGGTCAAAGGAACCCTGGTTCAATGGAACGCGCTCCAAAAGATAGAGCCGGCGTCGACGCCGCTGCCATCGCTGTGTAAAACTGCCAGACGGGGGTCGTAGTAACCGGGGTGTGTATATCTTCCAAAGCCAGCGTTGAAACTGCGTTGGACGTTCTGGCTACCGGAATGCCTAGCCGAACTGAAAAGGAGTTGGCTGTCGTGACGGGGACTTTAAAAACAAAAACTCCGCCTTTGTTCAAAGCTGCAGAGGAGCGGTTTCTACTCTAGTTGCGCCAGCACCAACCTTAAACAACCGCACACGGGTGAAGCAGTTTAGACTTGGGTTTACACAGAATCTCGGTAGATCCAGAGTACATCGTCAGCAGAGTGGAAACAAGTTCAACTACTTCACTGATAATCGCAACGTCATCATTGGTGTAAAGAATAAAAGCCTAGTAATTGTCTCAGCAGTTTGTCTTGTCTAAAGAACAGAGCTAAACCAAACGCTTAACCACAAACTACAACCACAAGCGTACACTCATGCAGACGTTGCTTTCGCAATTCAACTATGGTTAACCAGAGCTAAGCCACATCGATCGTTCTTATCTAACTGGATCTGCCTGAATTATTTTGGCTTAAACCCTTTCTATTTTTACTTGCCGGCTTCGTGTGCCCAGTTAAATAAGATTTTTCAGGTAAATCAATTACCATCAATGGTACTACTATCTTCTCACTGTAACAACTATTAGTAGGCCACTGATTACTTCTCTTAGGGTATTACAACTCTTTATTTTTTTTTTTTATTTAAGATAACTCTCACTGATCGGTGAGGGCCTTGTATGAGGGGTGGGCTAATAACCTGGTGTTAATCAAACATTAATTCGATGACTGTCGTATTTATTATCGTCATCACGTAGAAGTGTACATTTTCTGCGATGCGAATGCTCCCGCTGAGATAACAAAAATATTATATTAAGATGCTTATACTCGAGTTCTCATGTCATCAAGACCTGCGGACATTCCACAGTAACTCAGCTTAGACCTGCTCAAGCTCTAGACCTCCTCAAGTGGCTAAGGAAGAAACTCATGTAGAACCTTTATTTAATTAATATGATGTTGCTAATTAGGGTTAGAGTGAAAAAAATGCTGCACATGCAGGAAACCCTCACGCACGCATGTCCATTAAAAATTGCATTTTTACCTTTATAAACTTAGACTGGGTAATAATGTTCACAATGAGGCGATTACCTGTTTAATTACAGAAGAAATCTGCGGCGGAGGAAATGAAATAAATATTGATATCTATTAAAGCTAATGAAAGGGACCAGCTGAGTTGGAAGAGCACCGGACGCGATATTCGGAGGTCGTGGGTTCAGTTCCCACCATCGGCACGTTGTTTTTTTTTCTACTTTGTGTTTAATTATCTTTCCCCTAATCAGACTACGTTACTAATTTCTGTGATTATCCAAGTAAACATTAAAAAAGACAGAAGTACCATCCCCAACGCTTTCCTTGGCCTCGCCGACTGTTGGCTTCTTTCCTTCACACACATATATATATATATATATATATATATATATATATATATATATATATATATATACGATAAGAGTTCGGTAAATACGTCATTGTAATACGGATGGAATCTGCCCCTCACTTCGAACACTGATTGTATACCTGAACGGAAAGTACATTAGAGAAGAAACGCGCTTACATTATGATACAGATCTCATGTGCAATTGTAAACAGGTCACGCTAAAGCATTTTTATTATTGAATCAAAGTTTATCTAATTTTTCTACATATAAAGCTTGAAAATACTTTGGAAAGAAAGGAAAGAAATAGCTAAGGAATACGTCTTTTAGCAGACAAGGTCGCATCAAAATTTAAAAGTTTATCCTGGTGACCTTGCTTTTAAATAGTAAGTGGGCGCGCCCATCAATTAGCGCTTTGCGTATTCCTTGGTGCTTCTTGGCTTCTGGTGGACGCAATATCACCCTACCAAGAGAAAATTTAGAAAGTCTGAAAACAGTTACGTCTAGTGACATGTGTTGCCGCTCGTATCCTGTTAAGGACAGTAGAAAAATTGGTTCCATTCATTTACTAAACAAGAGTACAATTGGTTGAAATTGTAAGAAAAATAAAATTTCACTTCGGAAGGATAAGCGCATTTCACTACTGGTACTCTATTCCTGATATCACTGTAAAAAAAAAAAATCTGATAAGTATTTAGACTAAATCGAAACCTTTCTTATAATGAAGGTATTTTTCTTTGTTAATCTACAGCAGAAGGTGCAGCAAAATAGTTATGACATAACATTCTAGATGTTTGTCTTTACCTTCCATTAACTACACGGCGAGGTACGAATTAGATTTTTTAGAGACGAAGCTGATACGTCCTGCATGTCGCATCTAATCCCTTTTAACGTGCCTTCACGATGTTAGACCACTTTTTCGCAATCGTCGGCACCGTCCGTACGTTGCACAACACCAGGCAGTAGTTGTTCTTGCCCCCCCCCCCCCCCCCCCCCTCCTTGTTTTTGCTCTTTGCATGCTCCCTTAATCTCGAAGCATCAGCGCGCACAGATGCAGGAGCAGCCGTCGAGACAAATCCGTCGGGTGGGTTCACTTGGGCTACAGCTAGCCTGCACTGCTTCCAACCGAAGTCAGGTTATCCGTAACAATCTCCGATCTCATCGATCTCTGCGACTGGCTCAAGTGCACCGTCCTTCGGCCGCCTACGTCCTTAATTTCCACACCCTCCTCCCCGTCGTTTTTCTGTGTTCCCTCTCCCTGTGTCATTTCGTTCCCTCTAATGTTTCTAAGCGCTTCGGCTTGGTCTCGTTCGATTCGACGCTCGGGGGGCAGCGCTTCTATTGACTAGGCATGCCCAGAAGGCAATTGTTCCGCATGGGGGCCTCCGATGTCGTCATGGGTTGGAGCCCCAGCACTCAGCGCCTCTCACGTAGGCTGCTTTACATTAGGCTGAGCATTTCTTTCACTGTGAAGCGTCGGCGTACTTAATCAACGACATATTGTTATGGGTACAAACAATATATTCTGTAAGCAGGGGATTTATTAGGACAAACTGTATTCAGGCACGCAATGAATGGCTACGCTTGCGCCCATAATTGTAAACAAATCACGACCGAATACGTGCATATCAAATTACGGGGAACTGAAATCAATAACAGAATGACCCAGTTAAATAATGAGCTCATTAGTAAAATCAAACTGCGCAACATTGGAGGCAGGCCTTTTAAGGAGAGGCTGAGATAAAAGTTGTTTGCCACCAAGTTATCAAAGAAGTGCGGGCATCGCACTAGCTGAAGAAAGGAAAAAAAGTTATTACTATTTTCACAAAGGAAAATAAAAGATTGTTTGCCTATTCCAAACTTGTAGCGACTCTTATTTTCTGTTTCTTTGGCTCCAGATTACTAGCGAAACTTATTTTTGGTTTCCTGAAGACACTGTGGAATGTTTTAGTTTCTATGTGCACGCTTGCCCAGCGGGTGGGTACGATGGGTACCTAAAATTATCATTTGCATTGTATACCGTCAAAACATGAAACACCACTTGCACTTCAGCTCAGCTTATCCTTAGTTAAGTCAGATGAATTTATACGGTTCCGTATCAACCGGAGGTCCCGTATCAACGCCATTAATTATCATTTCAGAATAGAGTCAGCCTTTTTTTTACCCAGAGGTTTGTTTTTCAAAAACTGAGCTCCTTCTTTTCCTAGCAGCAGGAAAATGAATGAATTAGCATACGTTGAAGTGTCGTTCTTCTAAGCAAGTTCCAAGTCGTCCTCAACGCGCCTGCCTCGGTTGAGATATGACGAGATGAACACAGGGCAGTAATCCTCTCTCTTTTTAGAAAAAGAGAAGGTCGAAGAACGAAAGAAACAGAGTGAGAGAGAGAGGGCGATAGCGCTGATGGGTTGTCGAGCGGTTTGAGCGCCCGCCTTATCCGTGTAAGGTAGCCGCTGCAAAATCCGGTGTTGGACACCCCCAGGTAAAGCTAAGTACCAAAGTCCTGCGGCCCTCCCGCCCAGCTTTCAAAATACGTGCTCCAGAGAGGCACTTCCAGCCCTAGCACGCATTTTAGTGCAAATCATAGTTCGGAATGCACCAGCTTGCAAGGTTTTCTCTACCTATCGTTGTTCACATGGAGGCTGAAGCATTACGATGTCCCCCCTCCCTCTCTCTTTTATCTTTGAACTCACCTAAGCATACCTATGTTTCTTTTTTCTTTCGTATCTCTCCGCTTCGAGGACTGCTTACTTGAGCAAATGACGCAAGGGAGGATATGAGGAGAAAGCACATAGTAACATTTTGAGCACTTTTCTATTTTTTTTTTTTGTCTCTCGACAGCAGATTGTGTGCAAGGAAAGGGAATAATAAGAAAGGCGGTCTTGTCTATATCGCTTTGTGTTGCCCTCATTACGCCGCTGTTCTGGGTATCACACGTATGCCTCATCCGTGTGACCTTATTGCTTTGACTTGATATGGACTAAGTTTGCGGCTCTTCCAGTTTCCTTTCCCCCTTTTTCAGGAGAAAGACAAGTCGCACAATTTCTTGTTATCGTCCATTAGCATACAGACTGGATTACTAAGAGAATCTGCCGGGCACTTAAAAGGAAAGACTGTTCTAACCCATTTATGTCAACATTTTCGTTCTTTCTTCATGCTTTAGTTTCAGCTTTCATTTTATTTTTTCACTTTATAGCTTTTGCTGTGTCGATGGCATACTTTCTTTCAGAAGAACATATTTGATGCAGAGAGAAAAAGGCGAACAAGCAAACAGTGACAAGCATTGCACGACAACAGAACCTATTTTTCATCCTGTCATTATTGTGGATTCGTATTCCCGGAAACGAAAGGCCCGATTGATTTCCCCATTACTAGAGGAGGACAGTTTGGGTGAGCTGCAAAAATGGGGAGAATTGGAATAAAGGAAGCTTAAAATGGCTAGGAAAACAAAGCGTAACCGCCGTAGTGGCGGGCTACGGAAATTCCTACTGACAGACATCGCACAATACTCGGGCGTGTTGCATTTGGCAATTATCGAAGAGCAGCCACCGCGGCCCTTGAAGCAGCAAGAATGCTTCCCTTTTTTCATGCCAGCTATGTTTAAGAACGTTCACTTGCTCACTCATAAAAATCATGAGATTTCCCATCTCCTTTTTCTTCTTCGTGTAGTGACGAAAATCATAAAGTAGACAGGTGTAGCACACGCAATAAAGAAATTTCTTAGGAACGGATAACCTGAATCTTAATGTTGTGGCTTTGGTGTAAGAGATTTATAGGGCAGCTGAAATGGCTTTATAAATCGATAAGCTTGAAGGACGCAAATGTATTAGACGTGCCGGTAAAAGATGCGAAGTTATTTTTGTGCTAGGATTTGAATTGTCGATGTAATCGCCGTTTAAAGTGACGTAGTACTTCTGACTTCTCCGCAGGGCACCGCATCGGGTTGGGGCCACAACGATGGTGTCACGTTTAACGTCTCAGCGTTTAAAGCGAAGAATCAATTGCTTGAAGGGAGGAAAGCAATGCTATCGAATATATAGCTCATGAAGAGTCGCTTATTCGAATCGGACGACTCACGACAGCATAAGGGCGAAGAGATCGGAAATCAGAAAGTTCGGCAACAGTTACGCCATTACGAGTTTCGCTGCAATTCTAAGGCACATTGAGGCACCCTAACTGTGCTGTAACCTCGGTTGTGCTATGCCAGAAAAGCATCGCTCTGAGCTCGCGTCTTTATGCTGGCCAAGTTTTCAACGAGGACAAAAAGGGAGAAACAGTCAACAAGGGGAATCAGGCGCGGTCACGTTGGCTACATGAAAAACGAGAACCCAGAGCGGAGCAGCGCGGCCATGCACATTGCCCTTGCAACCCGTGCGCCGCTGCTATATTGAACGGCTCTGGACGAATTCGCTAATGAAGAAACGCCGGCCCAATTGAGCTAATAGAGCCTAATCTCCCGGCTGCTGTTGGGCTTTACATGGCCAGGAGATTTAGGAAGGAGGGAGAAAAACTCGGGCAGATGCTCAAAACTATCCGGAATTTCGCGGCCTCGGCGTGGCGTCCACATGTATAGAATTTCTAACGCCCACCGGGAGAAATGAAGATTGTTTTCAGGACCTAAAAGATGGGAGGTATTGCAGCAGACTTTTACCAGAATTAATTAGAACTGCACTTCGACATCAAATGCTGCTCACGGAGGGCGCGCATTCTAAACCGCTAAACAAATCGCGGCATTTGCCGTGGATGACTGCGAATGACGGTTCTACGATTCGGTAAGAGCGAGTAAGTGGGTGGAGCAAATTGTAGGCCTTCAAAAACAGACCTTCATTTAAAGTAAATGACTTCGACTTATCGTAAGGGATGAAAGACGCGTGTCGCTTCAAAGATAAATGCCCGTTGGTCATATCACCGTTATGCTCTTTGCTTTTCAAGGGATTTTTTTCAATGTCGCAGTGGAAATATGTCCCTGGGTCTAGAACCCATCGACAGGCATGGTAAATTTGTTTGCAGAGAAGCGAAGGTTATGGCTGTTTTCTATTTTCCGTCAAAATGGTCTCGCCTCTCAGCGACTGAAATTAGCAGCAAAATTTAGTATACGTCTCGAGGAATACATCAGCATTTTCTATGTAATGTGACCAAGGCCTGCCAGTGCTCAGCACCAAAGCCGAATTGGATGAAGCTGAAATTCATCATTTTGCTGTCAACTGAAGTACAACTAGCAGGCCTTGAATGTCATCATGGTTTGAGCTTATCGTTGGAGCATCTTCAGAATTGCATTAGGCCTGCCAACCAGGGTTAATCTCATTCTCTCAATGCAGTGCCATTCGTAGCCCGTCGCGTATTGCTGGAGTGGAGGTCTCGAGCTCAATCTCCGAGTGTGTGCGTGGTTTGTCGTGACTTTACCCTGGACTAGGACACAACAGCGATCGGAAACTGGCCGATATATCTCCGGGCCCCGAGGAATTAGGCAGCGCCAACGCCGTATCGACAGTGTACGCTGGTTCTTCCGCGGACTAGTTCCCCTGGCTGTTTCTTGAATTGCGCTAGTTGGAATGGAGAGTCCCCTGGGGACAAGGAGAGAACGCTGCACGTAGAAGAAAACGAGAGCTTCCTTTATTTTCTCCTGATCGCGGAAGAAAATCCCCCTATTGTTTCTTTGTTTCTCGCCCTCACAACGATTTTTCAGCTTCCCTCGTTCGCAAGAAGTTGGTGCCTCATTGCTCCTCTGTTCATTCTTTCCACATGTGTTCGTGCCTTATGACAACAGGGCTTTTGATGGCGTTTATTTGTTTCTAATGTTTCGACGAAAGCTCTTCCTCTATTTAAACGAAAAGAATAAAATATGTTTATCATTTTGTTAGTAGTGTATTCCTTCAATTCAAATATTTAGTTTGAAGCTCAAAGTCGTTTTGCTTATTCCTTAGCGGGCGCCGCCCATTTAATTCTGTGCTCCGAGTCATGATAGCATGGCCGGAAGTGACCTGGACAATCTTCGTTCACCCGTTGCTGTGCCTGAAACCAGCCAGTCTTTCGAGTCGAGCCAAGTCCAACCGGCTCGTTAATGACGAGACTGTACGGGTCAACGCTATAGCAGGCGCCGGGAAGGAAACGCGGCGGAAACGACGCACCAGTGAATCCACAAGCTAGGCTCCCTCCCGTGAAGCGTATTTAGAGTCGGGATTTAGGCTGACGCCGAAGACAATGCTGACAACAAGCTGGCACTAAAAGGCCGAGCGCAGAGCGGCATTTTTGCGCATTGAAGGAGACGCGGACTTACACTGCGAAATAAAAATAAAGACGAGCCACATTTTCGACATCTGCTTCTTTTGGCCAACAAGTTGAAGCAGAGTTTGTAGTATTTCAATAGACTTCATCTTATGCTAATTTCTGTTCAGGAACAGAACAAGAAGTGCAATTGCTTAAGCGGCGTAGGCTCAGTATTTAATTCTTAGCTGTAATTATTACTGCGCACTTCTCTGACTTTATCAATTCTGCTGTTTACAAGCTCGCCACGTTAAAAGATGATCTGACGCCTTTCTGGTGCGGAACTTCATGAGGCTTAAGCCAAAACCGGGTAAAGTGCAGAAGCAGATAGCTTTCCTCGCTGTGGGGAAGGTTCCCGACACCCACCCGCTTGTTCCTCGCCTTCGTGGCTCAGAGTTGAACCAGAGACAGCGATCATTAGTGTTATACAAACACGGAAGAGCAGTTTATAGGCAACCGCACTGGCCAGGCGGCGCGGAACTTTTTTCATCATGAGTCTCAAAGCTACTGCAGTAGGCCGCTTGGGAACTTTGAAAGCAAAGGCCATAGGTGGCGGACAAAATGACGGCCACACCACTGAGAGCGGCGCTGATAAATAAATGCGTGAGTGGAGACGGCCGCGTAATCGGCTTGTGTGTTCTGTCGTAGCGTGCTGAAAGCCTTTTCCTATGCCGTTTGCATTGTTACATAATGCGCATCCGCTGGCGATGCACTCTAAAACAACTTGGGGCAGCTCCAGTAGCATCTGTACCTTGGGTAAATATTCAAACGCTAAATATCGCGCTCGATATGGCATGTATTCGCCCAAGCTTGCAGGCAACGCTACCAAGACCGCAACGGTCGGGTTAATTTCGCGTTAAGAAGTCGTCTCTTATCGTTATTTTAAATTTTGACATAAAAATATTTGAGAAAATATCAGTGCCTTACCATAACTTTTCTGGCGTTCGCTACAATTAGCGCTTAGATACAGGCAAGATATGTTGGTTACTTGTTCATCTGCTTCACCTGCATATTTTTGTGGCGCTTTATTCTTGAAGTCATTGCATAGGTGTTGAGTGTGCGCATGGGCGTGCTCTCTGCATGCGAGAGAAGGGGAATAAGCCTAGATGCCGGATTGTATGGAGAACGGGGCATTTAAAACTCTCGCTTCAATATGGATTGGAATTGCACCTTCTTTGTTGTTCGGCTCAAAATCGTGGCGATTAATTCTGCAGTTTGAATGTGTTGGCCCTCCTTCGTGGACGCCATGCACATATCTGGCTTGTCGGAGTAAGCGTTGGCGACCGTTTAATGTGTTCAATGGTCGCAGTGCCTGCACACTGGCTCGTTTCTCGTTCCGCGATGACCCTGTTGCACGTTTTTAGGAATTAGTGCCACCTGTCTCTTGCCGGAAGAAATAGTGAGGTATCAGTTATTCCAGATATGATGGCCCAGAAGGGCTCTGCCTATGCGTGTTATTTATAGCAGGAAAAGCTGGCCGGTGCGAATGTATTGGTCGGTTGGTCGGCTGAGTGGATGCCTAGAAGAACAGGCATGGCCTTGAGGTATGTCAGAGACGTCCGGGTGTAGTCTCGAGTTTTGATTGAAATATAGTGTCTAAGTGTTGCAGGTCTGTACGGCGGAATATGTGGCCGGGTATTCGGCAAGTGAAGTGGTAGGCAACGAGTGCTTGCAGGATACGTATTGTGTCTGCCTTTTTGAGGCCATCAGGGTGTTTGGATATTCTTCCTATGAAGTCTACAATCTGTGTCATCTGTTTAGAATGGATGTACATCTTTTGAGGGGCTCTGTTGTTGGCAGAAGTGGAGGCCCAGTATTCGAAGGCGTTCCACTTGCAGTATTGGTATCCCTTCCTCTTGGATTGAAATCGTAGGAAGCCTGAGCGATGATCAAAGCTACTTGCGGACGACCGAGAGTTCCGGCATCTGTCCCAAATAGGTCCAATCCGTGGCAATCCCACTTCTGAGCCGTATCGAAAGCTTTCTGAAGGGCGTCTTTCACTTTGATAGTGGAGCCTTCCTTGACAAAAAAACTTGAGGTCGTCTCCGTATAGAGAGCTTAATGAACGTGCAGTATGAAGGAGTGTTGGAAGCCCTGCGATGGCGACATCAAACATATTTGGATAGTGCACTTAACATCCGGATGTTTCTTAGCCCGTCAAGGGGATCATGTTCGAGCGGAAATACCCTTGACCAATGGTTTAGGCGCGTTCTACGAGGAAGTAGTTGATGTAGTTGCACATTACCGCATCGAGATTTTCAAGGATAAAGGCACAGATGCCTTGTTTAAGGCTTCTTTGCAAGTCGGGGGCAAAGATTGCTGTTCTTCGCGCAGCGCTGTGGCTTCCAACGACTTAACCCTTAAGCTGCAGCGTTTCAATTATGGGAGTGTCAACACAGACGCTATCACAGACGCTGTAAATCATAGACGCGTAGCACAATCAGAGACTCTCCCGTGTTCCCCCATATTATGTGACGCGCATTAGACTTTTCTTTTGGCTCTTCCTACATATATGAAGACCCGAACGCAAAATTAACTTCTCCCCCGCATCTCATAGACCAGTAGGTATTGCTTCATGATTTGAGCCTCAGGCACTAAAGGAAGTTCCTTTTGTAATTCATGCGCAGGCGTCTGCAGACAAATATATCACTCAACATGAGTCGCGTCGCTAATGTGCAGAAAGTAAATACTTGTGCGGCGTAACACATTCCATGTTGTTTGTGACTTTAGATGATCCTATAGGATTATGAATGTGTGAAATCTGATACATTTTGCAAACGCTTAACTCTCCTTACCTCTCCAGTGCTTTTCAGGGCGTTGTGTCTCTCAATGTTTCGACGTCTCCGACGTCTTTTTTTTCTTTTCGAGAACGAATCATGCAGCACAAGGGATGTTATTTGTATCGTGCGTAGTTGTAATGAAAAGGCTAACAGACATGCGTGCAGGTCAGGATAATATGTTCATTGGAAATAAATTTTATTACTCTTTCGAATCAACAAGACAAACAGCGCAAATAAATCAATGGCAGGAAAATTAATCGAGTTCATGTGAGCTTTTCTAACCCAAAAACTTTAAAAAGGTGACGGTATAAAAATCAAGAAAATCGCAGGAAGAGAAAGTGGATAATGGGTGCATATCAGGTAATAAATTTATATGTACAAATATTATGGTCGAAATGAGATAAAACGTTCGGTATTTGCCAAACATTACTAGGTAAGAAGGTTTGCTTCTGATCAGCTACGCGGGTTCCTTACGTATAGAACCCCTACAAAGAAAATTGTTTCCTAAACCGAGGCTAAGGTGTACCCTCGTCGCACATAAATTCATAAGTTCAAGGGCGCCAAAACGGCTCTTCATAGTTAATCATGTAAGGATAATCTTCAGGATTACTCCGACGAAGACTCTAATAATGTTCCGACAAACCTGGCTGACTCACCGTAAACTTTCATAAACTTTATGGGCCCCTAAGCCAGCACTAGCTTATGATACACGCTATGTAGTCAATGTTTCTCGATTATTTAGGCTGCGTAAGGCTTCGCATCGTGCACGGAAATCTCAGCGAACAAACACTTCTACATTTTGCTCTCATCACAAAGCAACAGCAGATACCAAATATTGAGACTCATACAGAGGGCTCATAATTCGCCGCAGACTGTCGCGATCACTGCCCTGAACTTGACGCACATGCTGTGGAAGAAAAACGACCAGCCAAAATAAAGACAACCAGCATCGAAGTCTTCCACGGCCCTAAGTTGCCGAAGCGTTGCTCGATGCACTTAGACTAATTGTGGTGTCGCAGCTAGGCGCAGAAAGATAAAAACGACCTAGTGACGCCTACAAGACCACACATCGACTAGTAATCAACCGCAGAAGAAGCAAACGAGGTTTGAAGTGGCGAACACAATTTGCATATCTCATCCCGTATCACGCATGTCCTCGCATATTAACCACCCTCCCCATCGCCCCCTCCGTCCTAATATTTCTCACTATGCTCGTTACGACAGCCTAAATATCGCCGACACGCATTTAGGACTGGTGTGTTTTTTTAAGGAGTGGTAATACGTCTTTTCAGAAGCGTGGACAGGAGTTTTAAAACGTTAGATCGCTGAAAAGCAGCTCCATAAATGGTAATCATTTGCATAATGTCTGCGCGATGGTGACGAGAATCACATCGGACGCGAAAACAAAGGGATCAAATAAACTATGAAAATTAAAAAAAAAACGCTCAGCATGGACAGTCTCTTTTTGCCGTATGAGCGAGCGCTCAAAAAATTCAACCCTGCCTGCGTCGTTTGAAATCCCTATCTCCTTTTCACAAACGCGTGAAATGGATCTGTTTTTCACTGCATTGGTCTCTACCTTTATGCTCTTGTTTCGGTTAGATTTTCTTCGCCTCTCCTGGGCCATTGTGTGGGTGTGGGCGTTCGCATGAATATTTCCAGGTGCAGAGTTGCGTGTATATTACACTATATCACCCAGTGCACTGTCGCCCATTTGTTGCCTGGCACTGCTATGTTCTGCCGCTTTCAGGAGACAATATACAGGAAAAAAAAATTCAGCATGCCTAAGGATATGGCACTACGTTGGCGGCCCTTAAGCTCTTTCTGCTTAGCTGGGAGCGCTTGGAAAATACTATTTTGTCCGTACTGAGAATAGCGTTGACAGAGATGGGATGCATAAGTAAATATATATATATATATATATATATATATATATATATATATATATATATATATATATATATATATATATATATATGTGTGTGTGTGTGTGAGGCGAAACATGTAAAAAGATGTTTATTTGGCGAGGGAAACGCAGAGGCTGAATTGTGGGAACGGAGGTGAGGGGAATGCTTGAGCATTATATTTCGAAACGACTTCAGACGAATCTTGACGGGTAGCACGTTCGGGAAGATTGACGCGAGTCCCTGCGGGCAGTTTCAGTTTTTATACTTTGGTGTGTCTCCTTTTCTCTCGTTGGAATATTGGAGTTACGCAACAGTTTCAGCTCATAGTAAAAAAAAAGAAATAAAGCGAGCCCTACGTAGGAGGGTGCTACAAGGTTCTTAAATTGCTGCATCTGTGTGCTTGTGCGCCTTCGTTTCTTATTGCCTTTGTCACTTTAGTTTTGTTCAGATATGGTGCTTCAGCTGCAGGCACAACCGTCACCACCCAGTCAAGTTCTCAGTGGTAATGGAAGCAGAGTATCAAAAAGCAACGAAACCTACCTCAGAGTTTTCATATGTTAATGTGACCGCTGGTGTAATCTCCTGATGTAAGCATGGCCCGAATGATAGAAAAAATACGATCAAGCGAGGTGATCCTAGTTTACTAGAACATGAGGTTGCTGCACCACACAGTCATACGCAAAGGCTCCATTGCATGTGCGTATCAAGGATTTGGCAGGGCTCTGTCGAGCTTTCAATGGCAGGTAACGAACAAAACGGCTCATTTTCTGCCATGATGCACCACGCAACAGAATTTTCCTGTGTGTCGTCGCCTATTCTGCTGTGTTGGGCATCATGTCTTCTGAAGAATTAGCTCGACTTTCAATGGTAGTATCATTTTCCGCGCCATTTGTACAACTTGAGAGCACGTGAGAGGAAGAAAAGACGTAAGCGGCGTGCATAGAGCGGTTAACCACGTGGCGTTCCCGACCAGTGGCGAAGAAGGGAGGTGCAGTCGGATAATATTTCTATCCGACGTCGAGAACAAAATGAATATGAGGCACACATGTCCATAGCCTTTGTGTTGCTGGTTTTGTTCGAAACTCGAGAACCCGGAAACACTTGCTGATCCGGCTATTACGAAAGGGCTTTACATGGCACAGACCGTGATTACTCCTTTTCTGGCTTCCCACAGAAAGACGCCTACAGCTGCTTCTGTCCGCTCTCACCTGCACTATAGGAGCGAGGGTGCTGATAGCCTCGGAGCAGGCACGCACTGGAAAGCAGTTTCGTAATGTCGGTGCATAGAAAACATGTTACAAAACTGCGATGCTTTGATGCGCCGGCTGCAAAGGCCTTCTCCATCAAATAATCTTTGCTCCTGCGCTTCTCTGCGTTCTTTTATTTAGGTACCTCTGTATAGCGCATGGTGCAGTCAACTCGCACAGCATAGGAAAAAAACCTAACCATAAGCAGCCGGAACTAGTAAGCAGAAGAGCTCGAAAAGAGCCGCCCTTAATTCATTCATTAGGTATGGAAGGCCGCCTCTAAAACCGTCGTTCCTACTTGAATACTAATTCCTCGTTGAAACCTGCTTCCTACATTTTAATTTGCAATATCCCAGTCGAAAAAACTACAGAAACATTTCTGTTGTTACGACAGAATTTCTGTGCGGTTTTTGACAGGAAACCTGTTGTGACAACAGAACTTTCTATAGTAACATCACAGCTTTCTGTAGTTACAGCAGAAAAGTGCGACAGAACTACAGACAACAGAAAGCTAATACAGAAAAACTACAGAACTACAGAAGAGTACTACAGGACTACAGGAAAATCTGACGTTTACGGCAGAACTACAGAATATTCTGTCGTATTTTTGACACAGGTCTGTAGTTTTCTTTTACTGCAGGATGGGCTCTGAAGAAGAAAATGGAGAGTTTGTAAGCTTAGTACGTACGATATCGTAGCAGACGCAAGAAAAGCTTATCTTCATTGAAATTCATTTCGTTTTGTATCACATAGCTGTAAGAAAACAAAAACGTCGTTTTGCTGAAAACTACTTCAAGGTTACCAGAAAAGGCTGATTTTAAAACCTTATTTCTCGTTCTCCTTCCCAGCTCGTTTACACCACACTGGATAGCGCCTTCACTTCATTGTTCTGAGATGCGCCAAAAGATTTCTTCTCTCTTACAGTTTTAATTTCTGTCAAGGTCTGTTGATTGTGGAGCCGACTTGCGAAGGTAGATTTTGGTGCCGCTTCGAGAGGTTATTCGAAATACCCAGAACATAGCGAACTCGAGTTCTGGCAACAAACTAGCGATCAACACAAGCATCTGGCAGCGTTCCTCAAGCATCGAGCTTCAATGAGGCGCAGAAACGAGAAGTGGGACTTGTTACTTACTATATCGCTCACTTTGTTATGAGAACAAGTCCAGTGCAGCGATGGATCATTGCCATGACTACTCAATACTGACAGGCCGAGTTTTTACGCAGCACGTAGTGCGTACTAAAATGATTTCGAACAGGTTAAATGAAAGTCGATTTATAAATAACGTCCCGAATTGACTTGGGCCATGAGAAAGGCCGTAGGGGAGAAATACGAATTAATTTAGGCAACCAAAGATTTTAACGTGGGCTCACAGCTTACTAAAGAGAGACGTCTTAGAGTGCAACTCTCATGCGTCCGTTCGGTGGTCGAGCCACATCGTCGTTGTAGTTCGCGTAACTGAGCGAGAGAGAGCCACGATCTAAAAAAAAAAAAAAAAAAAAAAAAAAAAAGAATTTTCTCAAGAGAGAAAGAAGAGCGGCGAGTGCAGCGCCTCTCGCTCACTTATTTTTTACGGAGAAATTCCCTTCTGCTTGTGCGAAAGATAAAAATTGGTTTGTAACTGCACATACATATATGCAAGCATCTCAAAATTTATGTCTCGATATATTGCAAGAACTTCTTTAGCTGCGGTGAAACTTCTTACTAGCCCCGCCGCGGTGGTGAATGGTTAATGCGCTCGACTCCTGTGTCCAGTGATTTCGGGATCGCATCCCAACCGCGGCGACCGCTTTCCGATGGAGGCGAAAAGCAAGACAGCCGTGTGCTGTTAGATGTCAGTGCACATTAAAAAACGCCACGTGGTCGAGCTTTCCGGAACCCTACGTAAAGGCGCCTGTCATAGCCAGAGTGGCTCTGGGACGCTAAACCCCATAAACCATAAACCACAAATTTCGTATTCGGTAGTATCGTAATCTTGCTCGGAATTTTTGTATTTCAACTGTATCGAAATACAGTTCCAGTAGCTGGAATCAAAGCCGCGGCCATGAAATAGCAGCCAAAAACCAAAGGCATTAGGAAACCACAAAATATTAGAATTTAAAAACAGGGCACGTGAAGTGCATAAACAGCTGTCCGCTTGGATGTTAATGGTTTCTATGGTTTTGAGGTTTCAATCATTTCCTTAGCTTTTTACTTCATGCTTTGACTTCATGACTCTACCTTTGAGAGCCATTCGGGAGGTTCTGCAGCCACTTGTTGAATGACAATAAACCACTCCATACTCTCACAAATCTTTTCAGCGCTTTCTCTCTCGAATATTTGTTCGATGTATAGAGGAAACAGTTGTACCGCGATCTGTGTAATATTGTCTTCCCATAAACCTAGTACAGGGCCATATACAGGGGATGCTCTGGCACAGATGTATTAAAGAGAGTAAAAAAATTCAAGATCCGCCAGGAGCCTAACACTTAAAAAAAAAAGAAAAAAGAAAATCGCATATCAGAGCATTACCAGTATAAATGTTTTGGAGGATAGGGTTTTTATTATTATTTTTTTTTTACCGAGGGGAGCACATTGTTTAATCTGTAAGCAGCCGGAAACAATTTATCATGTTTTTTCACAATGTTGGGAAGGAGCATATTTTTGTATGTACTACAACGGACCATAAATAAGGATCTTCCACTAGACTCGCACGGCATTCGACATTTAGTCACAGAGAGTGAGGATGAGGTTTCAATTGACGTAATTATGATTATGGGCCTCCAATGTATATGGTGCTCCTGAATGGCAGGCTATCACTGTGACAGGGATGCCAAACCTGCGCGAATTTATTTGCGCCAGGCCCCGGATTGTGAAACGCTCTACATAATTCCCCTTGTCTACAGTGAGAATGATAGCGGGATTCCGCGAGTGACAGATACTGCGCCTTGCCTTTCCTGTAGACAAATTATAAAACTCCGGTGAACATTAATGTGTTCAATGAACGGCTCGTTGTGATCGACATGGGGCGCGCGATGTACCGTCACGAGAGGTCATGACGTCACAAGGCGCGAATAATGCATTTACGAACCTGCCCCACCGGGCGTACGATCCAGGCGTCCGTGCGACCTTTCATTCGTCGCTTCCTCGAACGACGCACCCACAGCATACAGAAGCGGACCCAGATGTCTAGGAGGCGTTAGCACAGCAGGCGACAGCAGCGTTTGAAATTGATTTAATGAAAAAGGCGCATTATCAGTCACAATTATCCGCGTACACAAGTACCATTCTATAAAGGAACACAGGGATGTGAAACAGTAGTCACCCTCTTTACTCGTAACATCATGAACCGCTATCTTCGCAACAAATGCGTAGCAGAATGCGGCACTCAGATTTTTGCCTTTCACCACTTTAGTCGCCAGTGTCTCGTTTTTTGCGTTTATTTGACTAACTACTGGATGAGTCTTGTATCTTCTAAGAACATCAAAGAGAACAAATTATTGCATGAAAGCTGCTTTTCATAATTCCCACCTTTAGCACTACTCGTATCAGTGACACGCAAAGGCTTGCAGCCGCTAATATTGTCAGCTGTACGTCAAGAATCTGTATAGCCATGACGTCCTAGATACGTAAAAAAAACAAAAAAAAACGGAGAAGCTTCTCAGCTAAATATTCAAAAAGTTTTGATTTTGCATTATTGGAGCTTCGCAGTTCACTGCAAATACTACGGCGGTGCTTTGTATAGTGTTAGTGGTCGAGTTGCAAATCGCACACAAGAGGATTGGCAGGAATGTCTGTAATGCTCTGTCTCTTCCTCATGTGCCGCGAGCTGCGGATTCGAATCAGATGGCATCACAAAGAGTATAGCCATACAACTTCATGCATGCTTTTGTAATAGTTCAAATAAAATGCCTGTCATTAAGAATAACAATTCCTGGAGGTTTTCTTGCTTCCATTTTGACTTATATTTATATTTCTCGCACGACAATGCATAGTCAAACCACGGTGCTCCGCCCAGCGGTGGGCATTGCGTTTCTTTAATGAGCTGGCCCCATCACTGTGATTTGCTATAAGTATATAGTTTCGCCGTCTCTTTATCAGATTCTCAACATTAGCATCTCATAATATAAAGATACATCACGCACAGATGCGCCTTTGTGTGCTCCGTGAAAGTCAAACCTGAAAGCAAGAAGCTCGTTGCCGTTCCTCGAGAATGACAGCGTATAGTAATGCTTACCTTAGCTCAGCATCTCCTTAGTCGTTCAGTAGGATGCTCAATGAAACAGGTGCCTAACATGAGGCACTCGTCGTTTCGCTGGTGAGTGTTAGGAAGAAGGCGGACGAGGATAAAAGATTGGAAAACACTTTTACTGGAAAGTACCTTCTCAGTACGTCAGTATTGTAAAAAGAATGAAGCCACAACTGAAGTTAGGAGAGCGCGTTGTTGCATGCCGTTTAGCTAGCTTAAAGGTATCACAAACAACCGAGTTTAAAATCTTTCGAACACTATGTAAAAAAAGTTACGAAATGCACCGCAAGTAACACGAATTTTTCAAACATCTACAATGCTAAACCTAAGCGCTACAGTGGAAGCTTTGAAAACTGTACGCAGCACTGAGATAGTGCAAATTTTTGCACACTTAAATCCTTTTTGGAAGACAATTTGCTGGCGAGTGCCTCAAAAGGTTATCCCAAAGTTAATAAAAAGTCCTGATGGCTTTTGACTTAAGCATATTGTCACGTACACGGTGACTAAGGATACCAATGATAGCAGGGGGTAGCCCAGACACAAGAACACAGCAGCACAGACGCAAACGTGCAAGCGACACTTTGTCGTCCTCTTCAACTTCGTCCTCCTTTCACACCTCAGTCATGCGCCACCTGGCAACGCTAGGTGGCATTACACCCTCGCTCCGAAAAAAAAAAATGAGAAGGGCCGGTAAAAATGGTGTGAAAAGCAAGAGAGTGGTCACAGCGGGTGGCCATACGCTATCGGTGGTAGTACGGCTTCAGTCGCACAATGTGCACAATGTCCGAGCTGTGCTTTCGACGTTTTGGTTGTGTGGCACCGTCTGGGATAACTTCATAACTGAGGTCACTCACACGGAGCAACACTTTGTACGGCCCGAAGTAGCGGGAAAGGAGTTTCTCTGACAAGCCTAGACGGCGAACTGGTGTCCATACCCAGACTTGGTCTCCTGGCTTGTAGTCAACCTGGCGGTGCCGGAGGTTGTAACGGTGCGCGTCAATGGTCTGCTGCTGCCCAATGTGCACACGGGCGAGCTGGCGGACTTCCTCAGCGCGGATGGCATATTGCTGGGCATCTGAGGATAGCTGGTCATCATCTGGGCACGGGAGCATGGAATCGAGCATGCTCTGAACTTCGCGTCCGTAAACAAGTCGAAATGGTGTGAAGCGCGTTGTCTCTTGTAAGGCTGTATTATACGCAAATGTAACGTACGGCAGCACCTCGTCCCAGGTCTTGTGCTGCAAATCGACGTACATTTCCAACATGTCCGCAATCGTCTTATTCAATCTTTCGGTAAGGCCATTGCTTTGTGGATGGTACGCTGTGGTTTTGCGATGTGTCGCGCAACTCAGCTCAAATATACGGTCGATCAGCTGTGAAGTGAAAGCTGTCCCTCTGTCGGTAATGACGTAGGAAGGGGCGCCATGCCGCAAGACTATGTTGTGCATGAAAAACTCTGCTACTTCGGAAGCTGTGGCATGAGGGATTGCCTTTGTCTCAGCGTATCGAGTCAGGTAGTCAGTAGCGACTACTATCCATTTGTTTCCGGCCTGCGACAAAGGGAAAGGGCCAAGGAGATCCATTCCAGTTTGGTCGAACGGAATGCGGGGTACTTTAACGGGCTTGAGAAATCCGGCAGGCTTCTGGGGCGGTGTTTTACGGCGCTGGCATTCGCGACAGCTTCGTACATAGCGTTTCACTGCTGCGGAAAGTCCTGGCCAGTAATACATGTTGCGCACTCGAGCAAGAGTCCGTGAGCAACCCAAATGACCAGACGTTGGTTCATCATGGCAAGCAAGGAGAATATCCTCACGGAGCTCGCATGGCACTACCAGAAGGTAAGTTCTGTCTTGGCTCTGGGAGTTTCTTTTATACAAGACGCCTTGCCGTATGCAGAAGGAACCAAGGTGCCGAGATAGGTGTCGAGGCAGAATCGTATCACGCCCTTCCAGATAATCGATGAGTGGAAGGATGTCTGGATCAGCTCTTTGTCGATCCCTGAGCTCAGATGCGCTGAGGGCTCCTAGAAAACCGCTATCGTCATCGGCTGTAGTATCGCCAGTGTGAACGGGTGCTCGTGACAGCGTGTCGGCGTCTTCGTGTTTGCGGCCGGACTTGTAAACAATGGTTATGTCAAACTCCTGAAGCCGTAAACTCCAGCGTGCAAGTCGTCCAGATGGGTCTCGCAGATTTGCCAGCCAGCACGAACAATGATGGTCGGTGACGACTTTAAATGGCCGGCCGTAAAGATAGGGACGAAACTTCATAGTAGCCCATACGACCGCCAGGCATTCCTTTTCTGAGGTGGAATAGTTCATTTCGGCACGAGAGAGAGTGCGGCTAGCATAGGCTGTTACTCGCTCAAACCCGTCTTGATGCTGAACAAGGACCGCGCCAAGACCGATACTACTGGCGTCAGTGTGTACCTCAGTGTCAGCCGCTTCATCGAAGTGCGCCAGAACAGGGGATGTTTGAAGGCGTTCACGAAGCAAAGAGAAGGCCATCTGCTGCTCAGAGTTCCACACAAAGGAGGTGTCCTTCCTTGTAAGGCGCGTCAGAGGTTCTGCGATCTGAGAAAAGTCCGCAATGAAACGCCGATAATATGCGCACAGGCCGAGGAAGCGCTGAACAGCATTCTTATTAGCTGGAACGGGAAATCGTGCGACGGCAGCAGTCTTATCGGGATCCGGGCGCACCCCATCAGCGCTTACAACATGGCCGAGGAACTTGAGTTCTGTATACCCGAAGTGGCATTTCTGGGGCTTCAGCGTGAGATCAGCAGAACGGAGGGCTTCCAGGACAGTTCGAAGGCGTTCGAGGTGTTGATCAAATGTTTCGGAAAAAACAACTACATCGTCCAAGTACACAAGACAGATCTGCCACTTGAGGCCAGTGAGGACGGTGTCCATCATCTTTTGGAATGTAGCTGGGGCAGAGCATAATCCAAATGGGAGTACTTTGAATTCATATAGGCCATCTGGAGTGACAAATGCGGTTTTTTCTCGGTCTCTTTCGTCTACTTCGATTTGCCAATAGCCGCTTTTTAAATCAATAGATGAAAAATACTTCGCACGTCGCAATCTGTCCAGTGAGTCATCGATGCGCGGCAACGGCTATACATCTTTTTTTGTCACATTATTCAATTTCCGATAGTCGACGCAAAATTGAAGAGTGCCGTCTTTCTTTTTGACAAGGACTACTGGTGAAGACCACGGACTTTGTGAAGGCTGCACAACACCATCATCCAGCATCTCCTGAACTTGCGTCTGGATCACTTCTCGTTCTTTGGCAGACACACGATAAGGCTGCTGTCGTATTGGGCGAGCGTCGTCATAAGTAATGATGCGATGTTGTGTGATGGGCGTTTGACGAACCTTCGAGGAAGAAGCAAAGCAGTGCTTGAAGTCTAGCAGCAGTTGCTCTAAAGCCCGCCGTTTCTCCTTTGACAAGTGACAGTTAATGTCGATGTTGTCAAGAGATGGCTCGTTAGTTTCTACAGCCGTGGATGCAAAACAGACCGGATCGTGCGCAACATGGTCAGCAAAAGCGATAGCAGTCCCCGGGAACAAGTGTCGGTACTCATTAGAAAAATTTGTGACAAGGAGTGCAGCCCGGCCATTGTGAAACGACAATAAACTTCGGGGAGCGCAAATGCCATGAGCAAGCAGGAGTGTATGGTTCGCCTCCGCTACAGCATCACCGGTACGGAAATCGTCACAGGTAACTTCCACAAGAGCACTGCTTCGCGGCGGCAGCGAGACGCTCTCAGCGGAAACACGAAGTGCGGTATTGCAAGGACTGCTACTATCTTGTTCGGTAGATTGTCCCATCGAAAACGTGACGAGTCTATTTCGCAGGTCAATAACTGCTCCGTACTCCCGCAGAAAGTCAATGCCGAGGATAAGGTCACGGGAGCAGTCACTTAAAACAACGCAACTAACGACGAACGTACGTCCGTTAATCTGAATGCGAGCCGTGCACATCCCCTTTGGAGTAACTATATGACCGCCGGCGGTTCGAAGGTACACACCTGGCCAAGCAGTGAGCACCTTCCTCAAAGCAATCGCCATGCGACCACTCAAAATTGAATAATCGGCACCGGTGTCCACTAATGCATTGACCGTAGTGCGACCGTCTAAAATAACCGGAATGTCCAGAGAAACGCTTTTTGCTTCCCTAGGTGACGGTACCAGAAGCTCGCGGTCGGATCGAAGCGGCGACGACGGGAGGTCTTCAACGCAGCGACTACCAGCGGCCTCGCCCCCGAAGGTCGCTGTTTTCAGTTTTCCCGACCATGGCTAGACGAGCGGCCTTGGTCCTCTCGCGAGGAACCGTGAGTGAACGAGGAGGAGCGCCTTGGCGAAGGGGAGCGGGGCTGACGCTGCGAACGAGATGAAGAACGCTGCTCCGCCAGGTACTCCTCAATAACTCGGGGTCGTTGACCAAACCGGAGAGGAGGCGAGTCGATGCGGAAGCCGTGGAGACCGAGGCGTCGATACGGACAATCCCGGTAGAGATGTCCTGGTTCACCGCAGTGGAAGCAAAGCGGACGGCGGTCAGGCGTGCGCCAAATGTCGGCTTTGCGTCGGGGCAGCGGACGATTGTCGAAGTTCTGCACTGGCTGCACCGAGGGCAGCGGAACTGTAGGTGACGCGAGAATGGGCGGTGGTGAAGGGGGAGCCTGACTCTGCAGAACTTCCGCATATGTGGGACGATTGTCGGTCCCCGACAGCAATGGCGGGCTCGGAACTGCAGGCGAAAGAGGGCTCTTGAGTGCCTGCCGCACCTCCTCCCGCACTATAGCAGAAACTGAAGATGGCGATTACTGCAGAGGGCTCCAGAACTTGCTTAGTTCTTCGCGCACGACGCTGCGAATCAGTTCGCGCAATGCATCGGGATGCCGCTCTGAAGATGCAAATGATTCCGCGATTGTGCTTGTATGAAAAGGTCGGTCATAAGCCACGGCACGTTGGTGTAGCACCTTTTTCATTGTGGTGGCCTCCGCAAGGAATCCGTTTACAGTCGACGGTGGGTTTCGCACAAGGCCTGCGAACAACTGCTCTTTCAAACCCTGCATCAAGTGCCTGACCTTTTTGTCCTCGGACATGGCAGGATCGGCTCGCCTGAAGAGGCGCGTCATGTCCTCGACGTATGCTTGGACACTCTCATTCGGCCTTTGGATGCGAGAGTGAATGGCACGTTCTGCATGCTCGCGACGATCTGCGCTAGTGTAAGCCTCGAACAGTTGACGACGGAATTCCCGCCACGAAGTTAATGCTTGCTCTCGGTTCTCGAACCAGATACGGGCGCCGTCCTCAAGGCTGAAGTAGACGTTCCTTAGTTTGGCAGCATCGTCCCACTGGTTGAATGCAGCGACACGTTCAAACTGAAGGTACCAGTCCTCCACATCCTCAAAGAGGTCCCCATGGAAAGTCTTCGGTACCCGAGGGGCCTGCAAGGTGTAGTTACAGGCCGGTGCGACGCCCGTCACCTGCTGCGCAGGAGCACTAGATGTCATGGCGGCGGGTGATGGCTGAAACTCCGGAGACAGTCCCTGGAGCCGTCGACTGGAGCGATGCACGAGGGTGTCCAGTGGTACAGGGCTGGCGCGACGTCTTGTAGATGGACATTCTTGCATAGGCGATCGTTTTCCCCGCACCTCCACCAGAATGTCACGTACACGGTCACTAAGGATACCAATGATAGCAGGGGGTAGCCCAGACACAAGAACACAGCAGCACAGACGCAAACGTGCAAGCGACACTTTGTCGTCCTCTTCAACTTCGTCCTCCTTTCACACATCAGTCATGCGCCACCTGGCAATGCTGGGTGGCAATATTCAGGAAAGTAATGCGTTTTTGTTTCTCCTTGAGGTTTGTAGCATACATTGTGATTCATAAGTCGTTGCGGTGAGGGCCAGACCTATTGTACAAACACCTCGCACATTATAGAATACTCAATTCCTGTACACCACCGAAATGCACTCGGTATTAAAGCGGCATCAACACATGAAGGTTCAATAAGAGACGTAACGTTATCCGTTTAAGAAACGTACTGCAAAAAATAGCTAAGAAGTACAGTTAGGGCGAGACAAGTAGCGTGATCTTCAAGGCGTTTAGTCCCTAGTAGATGCATGATGTCGGCACATTTCTACCATAGGTTCAGCTGCATGATGGCATTAAGGAACGTTTTCTTAGCGGACATCTATAATTACGAAATGCAATGAAGCAGAGCTCGATACGCGAAATGAAACAGCAAAACAGTTTCTTTATAGCGTCTATAAAACGAAATGAAAGTACGGCTCATTTGGCAGCGTCATTAAGGCGTATGATTTCATTTACCTCATCGCGCACACTTGCATTCTCTGACACCGCTATCCCCCTCTCATTTCAGGGAAGCCACGCGCAACATCCTTCTGGTCTGCACTCCCCTCTTCATTTTACCCTATTTCTCTCTCTCTCTCTCTCTCTCTCTCTCTATATATATATATATATATATATATATATATATATATATATATATATATATATATATATATATATATATATATATATATATATATCTGCTTCCCGCTAAACCACATCCCAGCTGAGGCAGTGGATAAAGGCAGTCTTGCTCACGCTGTGTGCAGTACGACCAGGTTTGGTTTCAACCAGTTCGCTTGGTTTGAGATATATGATGATGCATCAGTTTGAACATATCCGCATTTGTATTAATTATGTATAATGAGGCGACCTCAAACCATCTTCCTGGTTTTAGACTTGATACGTCCGGATATTTATAGGTGTCTTTTGGTTAAAACCAGGAAGTACACGGCCTATCTATGCCCCATCGGTAAGATTGTACTACCATCGCAGAAACACACTGCGCCTCTCGAGCGTTTCGGCGTAACATTTAACGCAGAAGGGACCGCGAGCAGTCGTTCAGTGGCGAGCGCGGTAACATAGTTGTACCACAAAGATAGCCAGCTGGATGCTTTTACAGCACCGACTAGTTAAGAAAAGTAATAAAGGTTTAAGTCTTGCGAAGACTCATTTTCCCATTGGAGACTGAGACGCCACCCAGTTGCTCGCTTACTCAGCGAGAAAACGTATTACACCGAGGACGACCATGCAAATTCAACGGGCTGAGCAGCATCACGCTACAGTAAAGGAGAGTGCAAGGCTCGGCTATGGTTGCCTAAGCAGATTTTCGTAGGGCCAACCTCGTTGCTAATTGAGATCGCTTGGTGAGGTCCGTTTCTTTCTCCACGGTAATGGGTCATTAAAAGCTTGTTGCATTGACGAATTCTGTTTCGGCCACCTTAGATTTTAAAAAAATCAGTGTCGTATATGGAACTTTAGGTATTGGACAAGTCCTACGCGTTCCCTTTAGCTAATTGCGGGCCGCATCATGGCGCGCTTCAATCAAGCGCTTTAATCCAGCGGTTGGCAGCGGAAACACGATTTCAAACGAAACACACTGCTATAGACTGCAGTTATTTCAAGGGTCTAAGAGGAGCAGTGCCACTCGTATGATTAGTTTTTCCTATTGTTTGCATGTGAGACATATGGCAGGGTGACTTCTGGCGTTGCGTTCTTCATCACATACACAGCAATCACGACAAGACGTTCACACCGGTGATGCGCACACTACCAATCGGATATTTACTTCTGGTATGAAAAAGAAAACAAAAAATATTCTACGAAAAAGAAAAGAAGGGTTTCAATAAGAAGAGGAAGAAAACTTGGTGACAATTTTGGAGAAATATTGAAGGAACAACAAAAGAAAAACTATAATTAAACGAAAACACGCGCCTATCTTCTCCTGTTGTTCAGACTAAGCATGTGCACTTCCTTCCTGTTGAGCGCTAATGACGACCCACTCACACACTCGGGATTTGGTCCCGTATCCTTGGCTACAGCTGCCGAGTGCCGTAACGGCTGCACCACCAAGACGGTGCTAGAACAATATTTGCTCTCCACTGAATAGTGACGTTCATTGTAGTCCCTTTAATATTTTTGGAGGCTCAGTGGTATCATGGTGTCTATTTTTGTGTTCCAGTTTGACATCGTTTCTACGCTACCTGCCTCTTTAGAATACACTCCATAGCCAAACGGTAGAATCTTCGAAGTAGACGTCTTTCTCGCTGGGCCGTTTTTGAAGCAAACCTTTCTACTTTAATCTCTGTCCATAGAGTCTAAGTAGTAGTAGTAGAAGCAAGAGTAGCTGCGTTCTGGGCGCATTCTAAGAGATAACAAAGAAAGATCTTATGATGTACGTAGTGGTACTCTATAGTGGCTCTGTCCCAAATCGACCAACAACAAAAAGGCAGCCGGTTTTGGATTGATAGGTGTGGAAACTGTTCACATACTTTCCCACTACCTATTCTGCACGGCTGCCCCAAATGGTGTCGCCAAAATGAAGATACGTCGACGGCGACCCTCTTACCTTGCGATAGACGTTACGTTTACCCGCTGCCTGGAGTGCTGCAGTTCGCGTACAGTTGGCGTTGCGCATAAATGCATATAAATGCGCTTCTGCGGCACCCGCAAAACAGGGCAACAAAGACAAGGGGACGCGAAAGCCTGCGTAAAAACTGTATTTGCACTCTTGAAATTGGCACCTTTCAACAACGAATTCTGGCAGGAAGCGGAGGTTACACGAGACCGACAAACACTGCATATGCGAGAAAACCATGCAAAGACACGCCTGCACACTCAGTGCCACCGCACGTTTTTCACTGCATTCCAGAGTAGGTATATCTAAGTTTGGGCTTTCTCTTTTTTCCTTCAGCAATGCTTGCATTCTTCGCCGTTTACATGACTCCTCGTGAGATGGTCGTTGTTGAGATAAGATTTAATATTTATGATCCTACAGAAACTTCTCAACTATGCTTTTAACTTTGGGGCTCTTGGTTCAGAATATAGCTGACTTTATTTACTTTCTTAAAATGAGGAAAAGGGTCTTGGAAGGAGTGGGGTACATAAATTGGGCTGCAGAAAAGTCGGTTAGAGAACCACACGCTAAAGCTGCCTGTGAGAACTCAGCCACTGCTTTCTGTCCTTTCTTATTTTGCCCTTCGATCAGAACAAAGGTGCTTTTATTTAGTTTATTTACATGAGAAAATAAGCCTTGGGTGAGTTGGTCACGTAGTTCAGGCTGTAGAAAAAACTGTAAGACAATTAAAATATTAAATCTCTCAGAATGAACTCATCCGCTGTTATCCCTCGCTTCTTATTACATTACCTGGGATTCCGCTTCCTACAGCCATACCATCTTGTAACCACATTCGTCTCTCTCCTTGGTATGTTTGCATAAATATATTAGTATATATACAACTGTGGCTTTCAGAATTTTAGTTTAGGAATTATATTTTTCAGCAGTCTAGAGCAATAACAATTTGCGCTGCTATAATAGTGCCGCTACGTTTTCTTTTCATGTTCCTAGACGCCTGCCTCTATTAGAACAACAATATTTTTAATATTGTGACTCGCAATGTTATTTTGTGTTTAAGCTCCCTAATTCTATAGCTACCACGTACGTATAATACATTCTATTAAACAAACTTCTCCAAATGAGTTATTTTTTTTTTATCCTTACGCCAACAGCCTCTCCTCGTACATTTCGGAGAATCACCTGGCCTACTTTGTGGCGTTACTCTCCTCAGTGTTGATATTTACCAAGACGCTCATGTTTTATACATGTTGACGAAAGATTGCACGAAGTACAAAATTATGTACAGTAACAGGCGTGACATTAACTCTAACTATGGAACTTTTCTCACAGCTCAAAAAAATGCTCTTTCGCCCAGTAACGCTATACGCAACGCAATTTCGTCATCAGTCAGCAATGGCGTGAGCTCAGAGAAATCTATAAGGCTATAGGTCCTCTGAAAACATTCACCATATCTCGTAGAAGTAGCTAAGCGAAGTTACAGTGGTGTTGCCTGCTTGCCCGTATTCGACGAAGTGAAGCAATCAGACGGCGAAATAAAAGCAAAGCGACAACAAAAAAAGCTGCCCATGGTTTCAATTTTCAAAATGAGTAGTTTTATTTCTGCCGTCGTTGATTTGCAGTAGTGCTTTGCTCTTCCCCGTTCTGTTCAACTCCTCCACGTCTGATATGCAGACACGCGGTAGTATTATGTGATGTTTCAAGGTTTCGAGTACCAGATCGAGTATTGTAGAGGCGAGGTGCCATAGTGAATGGTCCGGGATTATTTAAAATCCTTTTGCTTTCCTAACGTGCAATAATATCACGCTGCCCACTGGCATCTCTGTGCTAGGCCTGGGTCGACTTACATCTTCTGCTGTCGAGATCAAAGCCCAAATCTTGAAATAACACTAACGCTAAAGCCACTGAATCATTCATGTTGGTTTGCGTGAACACGTATCCAAACGCACCAGCTTAATATGGTGCGGCATCGTTGCTGCTGCCTCCGTTCTTCTAGCTTTTCTGTTTCTCTACAATGCTGAGAAGTAACGATTCGTGTATAATATGCCGCGATATAATGAAACCTTTTGTTGAATGACATCTAATATGAAATTCATTCTTGCTTTGCCCTTTATGTGCATAATAGAAAAATCAGTGCTGAAATCAGTTGCGGTATTTTTTTTTTTCAGCTAATGATTTTGGCAAGCTACCTTCCAAGCGCCTCTTCACATATGCTTTTATGATTTGCGTACCCCACGCAAGCAACGCAGTTAGGGGGCATCTGTTTCTACATCAATCCCTCACATATCTCTTTTGCTTAAAAATGACTCAATTAGGGACGCTCTAATATGAGAAAATCGGAATCCCACCAGGAATATGGTAATTTCATGACGGCGCCGTTTTAATGCCACCTGAAAATGCCACATGCCCACATTGCTTCTTCGACTCTTTTATGAGAAACAAGTTTTCTTGATTTTGCTTTCTTCGAATAATTCGATTGCTTCGGTTAATAGGCGCTCAGGCAAGCTGCGCGGCCCTGCGCAGGCGTAGTAACGGTTTGTGCAGCACTTTCTGTAAACGCTGTTGTTGACGCATGCGCTCGCAGGCCGGCTGAACTTTTTGCCAAATTTCTGTTCTGGTTAGCCGCCTTGTTGTTATTTTGTTCGGGTGCCAAGGTCGCCCGTGCTGCCCCACCCACAGGAGCTGAAAGCATTTCACGCATAAGGTGACTGTAGGCAAGGGCGGCGTAACTTGCCATTGAATGACCAGAATATTTTAATAATAACTATCCTGACAGATTCAACTTGCTTACACAACCGCATGAACGACTTGGTCGCTAAAATACATTTTTTCGACCACCAGATTTTCGCCAAGCAGACATACAGAGAGCGTAAGAGCGTAACCATTGCCCATTGATATTGTATACGGAAGAAAAACGACACGTTATAATAAAATTAAAACAGATGAGCAAGCCCTTATGGTTACCATGACCAAAACCTTTTAATGTTCCTCTTCGAATATTGTTGAAAGACTACAATATCAGCAGAACATACGATGAAGCAAACATAAATGGTGACAACAGCTGCGACGGTATACGCGTGCTTCAAGCACCCGTACGTTTACAGCACGGTCTTATTTAACGAGCGGCTGCTGGTAATTGCAAGATAAGCTTAGCACCCATCTCTCGGTTGCAGGCAACGTCAGCTAATGTGGCGCGCACTTTCAATTAAACGCGCTCTAGCTATCGTGATCCTGAAGACAAGGTACGCATGTGCGTCGTCATAACATGTACAGGTTGGGCCTATATAAAATTGTGTCCAGTGATCCCGCCGATTAGACGCAGGAGGACCTCGTATTCTGACACGGTTTTCTAGAAATACATTTTTCCCTTTTCTAGCTCGTTTTAGTTGTTTGCTCTGCTGTCCTTGTTTCATTGCCTTTGATATCCTTGCTTTTTTTCGCTTTGCATGTTTGCTTGCTTGTTTTGCTTCATGCTTCTTTTAAATCGCTTGCTATGCTTGCTTTAATCTTCTTGCTTTATCGATTGGTGCCTCCTGGCTCCTTTGCCTTGCTGTGTTTGGTTTGCTACATCCTTGCTTTGATTCGCTTGCCTGGAGTGGTTGCCTTCATTCTTGCTTATGCTTTGTTTTACTTTGCTTTTTTGCTCCCTTTCTTGCTTGTTTGCTTCTTTGGTTTATCTTACTCCTGGAGGTGCTTGCGTCAAATACCGCTAGGAAACTAACCAGGTGTTGATAATTCGCTGACGTTATTTCGCATGGCCAGGCATCATGACACCTCTCTACGAAGGACTAATCGCCGAATACTGATGTTCTCATTAAACAGCATTCTGGGCAACCATATCATAACCAATCTGAACAACGTTCGCAAATTTGTACTGGTAGTTGTATTTTGTACACTGCAGCTTTACGTCAGACCTCAACTAAGGTTGAGTACATTGTGCTGGCAATTCAGCAAAGGCTTCTTTAAGCGCAAAAATCGAAGAGTGCTGAATACCAAAGGTGCAAATGCGCCTACTGTGAATGGTCATACAACTATCAAGTATGTAACCTTTGAGGTGATATAAAACGCCTGTCCTATAAAGCGTCCTATCGTGCAGATTTAGTTTTAGGAACACTTTATTACTTGAGGAGTAACGTTTCAAATAGATCAACAACACGCATGTGTAAGGCGGCATCGAAGCGCACAAAGTTTCCTCTTAACGATAATCGAAGAAATGTCGTCCTTGCCAGCCTCGACCTTGAATTGTTTCAACAATCTGCTATGAATTCCTTCTGTGGCATCATTTGTGGCTATATTAACTTCAATCCTTGCCTTATTTTTTTTTTCTTTTTCAAAACAGGCTCAAACTATGCGCCAACTTTGCTGACGCGCATATGCCACGTAAGGTAGCAACTAACTTTAGCTTTAATTTTTAAAATTGTCCTTGATTGTAACCAATCATACCATTGCACGTTGCTGCGGCAATTCTTTGTTCTCCTATAGCCCTATATTAGGAGCGTGACTATGTTAAAAAGAGAGTTTTAAATTCCAGGATAGAATTAGGGCTTTCCCTTGAGTGCAAGGCTCCAAATTTGCTTCGCCCTGGCACACTGATGCATTCAACCTCTGTGGATGCAATGTTTCTTCAATTCTAGCCGAATACCACTAATACAGAATTTCATATTTTAGAACGCGTTCGACTCCTCGAAGTTGGATATTGTATTTTATGAGAGCCATCCCGAGTGGGTAGGCAAATCTGCCGAAGAACAGTCGCCTCCAAAAATACCACAGGGTGGGTCGAATACTTTAGCACAAGATAGCCTAACGTTTGATGGAAAGATCAAATGAAGCATATGGGCCGAGGGCGGCCGTAAAGTGCTTGAAGCTCAAGTGCTGTGCCCGCCCACGCTGGAAAAGATGAAAGCTTGGCACGATGCTATCACACAAGGCGAGCCCTTCATCGCGTGCGCCCTCTTGTGTGGTGATGATGTAGCCGTTCTCGCCTCAGAGTTTGCGAGTACTGGGAGGAGGGATCTCGAGCAGCTTCATTAATCTCGATCCGCCATCGTAGACCTCGCTGTGCACTCCGCCCTTTCTCGTTTATGCGCGGGCGCGGTGTGTTTATTACACCGCTGAAGCGAACTGGCCCACGGGGCTTAAGAAAAACCACGAGCGGTGTGGCTCACATCTTCATATCTAAAGCAGATGCAAATATGCGATTTTTATACCATTATGGTGCGGGGAAGTAACTGTTTGCATTATCCTCTTATCCTTTGCTGCCACTTTAAAGTTTTGTGCAAAGGTCACATACTATTCGTTTTCCTCCTTAGACCCACATTTCGTATTGTTTTATCATTGGAATGTTCCCTCTGGCCGTTATCAGAAGGTGAAGGCAAGTTCGCTTCCTTCACTGAGTGAATAAAGGGGAATTGGCCTAACAAGCACGCATCCCGTCTAAGGCAAGAAATGTGCCGTAGGCGTATTCGGCAAAATACCGTAATAATGGGGTCACGATGCACTCCTCATATATGCAAGCAAATGGGTCTGAGTCCATGTGTGGTGTTTGCAGTTACAACCTTCGACATGTCCGAAAGTACACCGCCTTTTTGTTTAATTATTTGAACAAGTAACTAAATTAAACCGATTCGAAATTTTGACCTTTAATACTTAGCTGCCAACCAGTGAATCCCTTTCACAAAAGAAAAAGAGGTCGCATTGAACTTCAACAAAGATGCGATGTATGATAAACATTTCACAGCAAACACAGAGAAACCGTTGAGTCACAACCTGTAGGGATTCCAAATCACGAAATGAGGGCGTGCAAAAAGAAGTTGCCCAAGATGACATGCTCTTTGCACTAAAGACTATTAAACAATGCGGAGATCATTATCTGTATGACACATGTTCATGCCACCCAGTGGTTTTTCGCGTGGATTTTTAACAACTTTTTTGTGTACATGTTCAAATTACTCGTTCCCACGCTATCGATATTTAGTACCAACCCCCTTTCTGAAGTTATTATTTTTAGATTGCTCGATCACCCTCAGCTTTTCAATATACATCGTTCTTCTGAAGCATAAAACGCTACACTCGGGTGCTATAGATACTTTCCGCGAATCGCTAAAGCCGCAGCAGTACTTTTCCGCCTTGCCAGACGAGGCGTTACGATAGGAGCTTAGTTTCCCTCCGATTATTGCAGATAGAAATATGTTTAAGGTGATGGTTGTAGGATGCTTGACGTTTTAAAGGTTAGATGTTGCTCAATCACATTACTTGATGATACTTCCGGAAAGGTTAAATATTAATTAACAATTAATAAACAGACAGAAAGATGCATAAAAAGAGAAGCATATTTATATTTGATTCAAAAGCGTTAACTCTTGGGCTAGTTGGTAATCAGTCCTAACATTCATCGTATTTAGCGCAAAAGGACAGGACAAACAGTAAGAACGCACATACAAAACATGCGCTACTCGCAACTGCTTTATTAAAGCCTAAAACACGCATATTTATAACAACAGGCTTGCGCTCGCGCAGCCTAGCAAGTAATTTCGGAATACAGCACCCAGAACGTTGTCACACGTGACGCGAAAGAAATTTCATCTCAGCATTTTAAAAGGCAAATGAGGTGTAACTAACACAGTCTTGACCCACTTTTCTGATAAAGAGTGCCTCTAAAGTTTCGCATGCAGTTTTTTTTTTTTTTTTTCCATACTTCTGCCTGGGATCCCAGCGTTACAGAAACACGGTCTAGAGTTGTTGCCAGGGAGACAATGATCAAAAATATGCGTGGCCTTCCTGTTATCTAGATCTTTTGCATGCTGCCTGAGTCGATCGTTCACGCAACGCCCCGTCCGGCCGGTGTAGGATTTGCCACAGATCTCGTACACAATGTTCTTGGCACACCGAACAATACGCTGTTGGTGCTTCTTCTCACAGCTCTGCTTTATGTCTTCGCAAATGATGCGGCCATTAAGCTGAGCGAGCTTCTTGGGGGACAAAATCATTGGCTCGTTGATCCGTTTAGCCACCTTCTTAAGGCTGTGGGTGATTTTATGAACATACGGTACAAATTTTGGCCTCGGGTTGCCCTCCAATGCTTTTGCAGCGTTACTGCATGCACCGGGCTTAATTTTCTTCATCAGTGTTTCGGCAACAGACACAACAACCGACCCTGGGTAGCCGGCTTAAAAGAGCGTTTCCAATTCGCTATAGAAACTTGCTTGCATCTCATGCAGACACTCTCTCCGGAGCGTGGACTGAAGGCAGAGGGAAACAATGCCTTCCTTTACTACTTTTGAAACGGCCGAGATGTATGGCAAGAGCTCTTTTTGTGGACGAGGAGAGTACGACCAGCTTTTCCTTGAACTTCAGGCGAAAATCTAGAAACTGTGGCATGTCCTCCTCAGGAAGTTCATAAGTAAATGTTAAACCTTTTCTATGCAGTTTAATATCATCCATTACACCCCTTGGTGAAACCTCATTCTAAATTGAGCAATGTTTATTGAAGAAAAAAAACGTCCGTATATTGAAATAACTTAAAGGTTTTGTCATTAATTATTAAGATAATTAAAACGATCCTGTAAACAGCGATCGATGTAAGATAAAAATATATTGCACAGAACCGGAACAATATATCGTCCGATACAAATTAATTTCTTTGCAAAAAAAAAACTGTCGTCAAATTTAATAAAAGGGCTACGAAGATAAAATTCTAAAAGGACCAGAGTTATCTACTGTTGCAACAGCTGCACCTTGTAAAGCGACGCAACCAGTATCGTTCATGCAGTCTTTCACGGAAGCAAAAAGTTTCGAATGAAGAACTGACTAAAAGAGCATTTCTAAATCAACAGAGAAGGCGAAATCTATATCGCATGTGGCATAACGACATCAGCGGAACTTTTTGTTAGGTAAGGGTCACTTATCTTGAGAGAATTCAAGGTTCCTAGCAGAACCTTGGTTGCACAATAATACCACGTACCGCCTGCGCTCAGGATGCTACGAAATGGAGCATCCGGCTTATGCGTCTTCATAGTAAAGAAAGCATGCCGCGCTCCACATTCGCTATTTCAAATTTCCCGTGCCAATTTCTTCAAATCTAACTATTTATAAAAATCAACTCTTTAGTGCTTTAGCGTATTTGAGTAACTCGTTGTTTTGCCTCACGAAACGAGCCTTCGGTGCCATCAAATCCTGCACCCCCACCTTCGAAGAGCAACACCCAATCAGATAAGTTCACAAATATTCATCCAATAAACCACTAGGGTGGGGAGAACATAACCAATCAATTATTTCGGAAAGAAAACAGATGATGAAGTAAAGGGAAAGAAGATTCAACAAACACGTACTCTGCTAGCATATACACTTTCCAGTTCCAGAATCTCATAAAATCCCCCTTTCTTTCAACAGAATTGGCGAACACTCCCGCTTTCCCACAGGTGCGTCTTTTTTTTTGTTTTTTTCCAAGGAAAGGCAACGTCCGAGTCACATCTTATCAGGTGTCATTACTCGTGAACTCTCAACATGCACCAGAGACAGATATAAATAAGCGGTTATTCTTCGACTTACATTATGCACAGTAGTCGGATGTACGCCTGTCCACAGATGTGAAGGAGCGGCTATTCTTCATGCCCGCTGCCAGCGTGACCACTGTCTCATATAGAGCGCTTTGCAAAAGGGGACTGCAGACAGTGGATAATACCAACGCAATAAGGATTAGACTACCTCAACACCACCCGCGTACGCATGGTTCTCCGTGAGAGCGTACACAATGGGGTACAACACGCTAACTACCAGAGGTTCCCCTTTCATCATTTCTGTATTCACGGAATCTTCCGAACTTCAGCTGCCCGGACCCAGCTCGGTAGCGTCCGTCACTGCCTTCTCTGCTGTTGTTTGTAATGCATGAAACCACTGAAAAAGTTCTTTTTCTTCGTCCGGGAGCTTGAACGCGAAAAACAGCCATAACGCCTAAAGTTTCTTGTGGGCTTTTTTTTTTTTTTTTCGTCCAACTCTTCACATTTACGATCTCGAGCGCGTAGCTATGCATTTCATGTTCCGTCTATGTCAAGAAAAGGAGAATTCAGGGAGGGAATCGAATTCTTCTCGCCGTCTGCCCCAAGTTAGAATAATGGTCATGCAGACCTCACACGCCTTAGAAGTTGTAAGGCCACGTTCAGTCAGGAGCGGCACATTAATTCTCCAAGCGTCAATGCTAACGGTACAAAAGTGACTCAGAATGCAGTGGATTCCTCTCCTTTTACATTACTCTGTGCAACAACAACAAAAAGTTTTCAACTTTAGCAGGGACGGTTGAAAGAACAGAAACAACGCAGGCGATTTCTCCAACCATGCAGGCGAGACGACGAAGGGTGGCGCTGAAGGGGCCCGTTTTCATATTCTCCGTCGGCGGTTACCTAATGGGCGTCTGCGCGGATGCGTGTTGCTGCTTTTCCGCAGGCCCATTGCGTGTTGTTCGGCAAATTTCACGCAGCAAAGCTTCTTCGCGACACGATGCGTATCCAGCTTTGAAGTTAGGGGTCCACATGTCAGGGCAGATTGAAGTGACGGAGAATTTGTCGTCGCTAGTGCGTTCAGCAGCAAATGGAAAGGAAGACGTCGCGAAAAGGGTCCAGCGCTACCGAAAGTCTCCTCCGTTCTAACGTTGTTTGTTTTCAGCTGCATTACCCTGACAAAGCCCGAGCATTGCGGTCGGAAGAAACAAAACAGCGAGTGGGCTGCCTGCTCGCGCCCCTTGCAGGCTCATTTTTCTGTCTCGATTCAGTGCACTGGAACCGCGGAGATGCTCGTGCTTTGGTACGAAGTGAACATTGCCGCACAACTCAGACGCGACAACAACGCAGACGCAGTGCAACAAAAACAACAAATCCCCAAGTTGAAGCTCAATTGGTGTGAATCGTGACTTGCCCACCAAGAAAGACCAATAGATAAAGCATCAAAGGCCACGGTGCAGATGAAAAGGGTAAAAACAAAGAAGGGGCGAGGAGCAGGAAGTGGGGCGAGAACACGAGGGAGCAAAGCAAGGGCTGTTTCTGGAGTAGCGAATACAGCTGTGTCTGCCCCCTGGTGACGTTCAAGTGCGTCTTCTCTCTTTGCAAGACAAAGTGCGCCAGCGCTTAAATGTTCAGAAAACATGAGGCAACTAAACGAAAAAAATATATTCGTAAAAATGTCAAAGTATGGAGGTCAACTGGGGCTAACCATCCTGGATAATAAGGAGTGCGAGGCAGCGGTGTAAAAAGTTAGAAGCGGGTTTTTGTTCTACAGTTGCAAATGCATATGCTGGCCTTGATGCTTTTTGTCAGCCCGTTTCCCTGTCACAGTAGCACAACAGCGAACTATAATGGCCAAAATCAAAAGATGGCCTCCGGGTTGTATTGATCGTTACAATTGTTTGCCGCGTCCTTTGCACACCACCGTATGACTACTAGCCGCTAGCTGTAAACAGCATGCTCTCCTTTGCACACATATTTTCTTTCTTTCCTCTTCATTTTAATAAACCCGCTTTTCATTTTGTCCATGTGCAATTGCTCATATCCATCGATATTTTGTGTGTGTGTGTGTGTGTGTGTGTGTGTGTGTGTGTGTGTGTGTGTGTGTGTGTGTGTGTGTGTGTGTGTGTGTGTGTGTGTGTGTGTGTGTGTGTGTGTGTGTGTGTGTGTGTGTGTGTGTGTGTGTGTGTGTGTGTCTGTCTGTGTGTGTGTGCGTGTGTGTGCGTTCGTGCGTGCGTGCGTGCGTGCGTGCGTGTGTGTGTGTGTGTGTGTGTGTGTGTGTGTGTGTGTGTGTGTGTGTGTGTGTGTGTGTGTGTGTGTGTGTGTGTGTGTGTGTGCATGCGCGTGTGTTAGTGTGTTTGTAATTGTTTTCTCCAAAATGTACAAGCAAACTCCGAGCGCATCGGCTCGTCAGCACAACATGCGAACATTAAATGACCCAGTTAGCACGACACTGCGAGATAGCAAAAAAAATATCATCTGGCCGAGCACAGAAATGTAGAAGTTGACTCCGCGAAGTGAATGAGTAATGGGCCATCTCACCGGCTTTGAATGTACGTGTAGCAGTGAGCTCCCAATACGCAGTCTCGTGCTTTATTTGAAATATATTGGATTTCGAAGTAATCATACAAGCAACTTTTACGGTGGGCCACACAACATATGTCCTTTTATTTCAGTAGTCAACTCTCCATTAGTTTGCTCAGGTCCATCTGTATAGTTTTTGCATTCACAACTAATAAGGGGTAAGATATAAGAGCAGGACTCCATTTTTTTTTTTTTACGCTCACTATTTTGTAAAGGCGAGTTATGCACCGCTAACTGCAGTATTCTCGTGGCAATATATTGCATTTTTGTCCTCGCAACTTCGCTCTAGCATCTAGCCCACCACTATGCGCACCCATAATTTCGAAATAACGCCTTTTTAGGGAATATGAAGACAAAAAAAAAAAAAAATAAGAACTTCGCTAAATAAAACTAGATTAACAAATGGGTTCTGCTGTTTATTTACGGCTTTGCAGAATATTTCCCTTTCGAAGTCAAATATTTAAGCACTGAAAGGAAATTATTGTTCCGGTGAAAGGATATGCAGCAAGCGTCTTAAGGAAGGAAGGAAAACAAATGAGAAGGGTTCAACGCTGCTGAACCGGTTATGGAGCGAACCATTAGTTGCGAGTGACCGAGCTTTCTTCGTCTTCTTCGCGGCTCTCCAAGGTCATTCGTGACTGCGGCTACGGACTACGCGACGGGCCGAAACCTGGCGTAGTATTGCTTTCGCAATAAAAATCTGCAAGGAAGGAAGATCAAGTCAGCCATCTAAAATATCTTCCAATACAAAAGGCGAAGACTCACTGTTTCAGTGTGACAGTGTAGAAAACTAAAACTCCAGGTGTTTTCTTTTGCGGCGAGGTGGAATTCATGCCTATTTCAGCATACAGGGACAAGTCCAGCACTAAACATTTTTTTTCTTTTAGACAAGCTGTTTGCATGTAATGAATTATTTCAAATGCGGCGCGTGCAATCAGAAATATTGTCCACTGTAAATGTGAGACCGACATCAAAAACAAGCATGTTTCAGAGTAGCAGATATTCATGGTTAAAAAGGGCTGTCTAATTTTTAGATGAACGTTGCGGTACTAATATCACGAGTTGACTGGATTCATGCTTGCTGCTAATGAATCACGCTGTATGCGTGATCGGCATACAAACGTTTTCATCGAATGACTTAACTTTCTGAGGAGAGCATTTTCTCTTTATTTTTATTTCACTACAGGTTCTCGTCCTTATGAAAAAGGCGGATGAAGACATCATGATGGATTACGAGAACAGTGAGTGCTCCTGCGTCTGAATCCTGTGTGACTCAAATTATGCGAAATGTATGCTATACAGTGGCACGAAATACGGAGCATTTGTTTTTGTTAGCAAGTGCACTACTCGCGTGTTCACAATCGTAACCACGGTAAAGTTTAGCACAGAAAGCCGCGCTTTTTAAGCGCAGCATTCTTATACTGCGAGTTGCGACAGATATAACACCACGAGAAAAGTAATATAGAAAAAAAAAAAAACAAAGCCGAAATTGAGAAAAAAATACAATGGACTAATTAGACGAGCATTGAAGTCTTCTGAACTTTGCTTGCACCGTGTGAAAATAAAAGAAAGTTATAAGGTATCTTTTGGAGATAGTAACTCCAGTCCTCTTTCGACGAAACTCCTTTCTCGGCGAGCTCTGAACACAAGCTCCTTCAAGCGTAGCTCTTCTCACACTACAATCCCTAACGTCATTCACTTGCGCGTTTGACCTTGAGTCGCCGGAGCAGCCTTATAATGAGCGTTCTTGCCCACTCCACTGCCCGCTTCTTCGTCTTCCTCTTTCGTAGAATCACTTGGGGCCGCCAGGCGATTGTCCTTAGCGTCGTCACGAAGCCTATCCGCTGTGATATCAGGTGATTAGGGGGCGGTTTAAAAAATATTTCACCAGCGCTTTCTTTGGTTTGGTTACTCAGCCTCGCACTAGATCAGCTGAGGGCCTACTGGGTGCGGCGTCAGGCTGAGTCCAACCGATATAGCTAGCCGAGAGAAAGCATGATCAGACCGAGGCAGAGCCAAGTAGGAGTGAGAAGCTCGCATGGAGAAGAAATGCCAGTATGACCATGCGGCCATGCTTAAAACGCTTACGCTTGAATAACTAGGCTTAATCGAAATAAACATACGCAATTTGTTTTAATGCAGTAAGATTCTTAAAAACACAGAAACTGTTAATTTTATTTCATTAAGCTGTTTAGCCGCGTCTTAGGTGGGCGTTATCGACCGATTGCGTCTAGAATAAAATAAACGCGAAACCTTACCATGCCTGACACAGCATCTTTCTGTTTCCACGTATTCATGAGCTCCATACGATGGAGCATGGGCAACAAAAGCCCGTAAGGCCACATGATGATACAGAACAGTGCCTGTATGAAGACCGGATTAGCACGCTCGATGGCTGGTGCGACAAAGTCGCTCTGAAGCGTTCTTTCACGTGCTACTTATATACGGACTACTTATCATCATCATCATCATCATCATCATCAGCCTGACTATACCCACTGCAGGGCGAAGGCCTCTCCCATATTTCTCCAATTAAACCGGTTCTGTGCTAGCTGCATCCACTTGACCCCCGCGAACTTCTTAATCTCATCCGCCCACCTAACTTTCTGCCGCCCCCTGCTACGCTTTCCTTCCCTTGGAATCCAGTTTGTTACCCTCAGCGACCATCGGTTATCCTCTCTTCGCACTACATGTCCCGCCCATGCCCATTTCTTCTTCTTAATTTCCACTAGAATGTCGGTAACTTGAGTTATCTGTCTGACCCACTCTGCACGCTTCCTATTTCTTTATATTACCCCTACCATTTTTCTTTCCATAGCCCTCTGGGTTGTCCTTAACTTAAGTAGAGCTCTCTTGGTTAGCGTCCACGTTTCAGCCCCATAGATGAGTACAGGTAAGATGCAAGTGTTGTATACTTTCCTCTTGAGGGATACCGGTAAGCTGCTCTGTCAGTGCTTGCCAAATGCGCTACATCCCAATCTTATTCTTCTTGTTATTTCCTTTTCATGGTCCGGATCAACGGTTACTACTTGTACTAAGTAGACATAATCGCCTACTACTTCCAGTACTTCGCTACCTAATGTAAACTGCTGTTCCTTCCCGAGGCTGTTGAACATTACCTTGGTCTTCTGCATATTGATTTTCAAGCCTATCTTTCTACTTACTTTTCCTGTCTAGGTCATCAATCATTATTTGTAGTTCATCTCCCGCGTTGCTTAGCAAGGCAATGTCATCAGCAAATCGCAGATTACTGAGGTATTCTCCATCTACCCTTATCCCTAACTGCTCCCATTCCAAGTCTCTGAATACTTCCTCTAAACAAGCTGTGAACAGTACTGGGGAGATTGTGTCGCCTTGCCTAACACCTTTCCTTACGAGAATTTTGTTATTCTTTATGCAGAGCTATGGTTGCTGTGCGGCCACTATATATATCTTCCAGCACTTTCACGTACGGCTCGTCTACCCCTTGATTTCGCAATGCCTGCATCACCGCCGAGGTTTCAACTGAGTCAAATGCTTTTTCGTAATCAATGAATGCTATGTATAAGGTAAGCATGCTATGTATATTGAAGCATGCTTACCTATAATCGCAAACCGAGCGGCAGAGGGTAACGTAGTGCATCAAGAATAACGAACGTGAACGAAACCATAGCCAATTGACCCCCCCCCCCCCCCCCCTCTTCTTTCTCCAACTATTGGGAGGATGGCTATTACTCGAAAGTAAAGAACAACAAACAAAACACAGTCTGACGCGAACGGCACAACTTTTTCGCTAATGTTCGTTGTTCTGATTGGTATATCATTTGCGTGTCCTCATAAATTTCTTTCTTAACTGATAGTGAGCACTTGTTCTGTCCTTCTCCGTCGCAGTCCTCTTCATGTGGTGCCACAACAAAAGGGATCAAATAAATTTGCCGCAGACAACCGAGGCCTTTTAAATTTCGACGACATCGCAGTTCTCGCCTCAAGAACTCTGCCACCTAGTTTTCCTGTTGGGTTGGCGAGGGACGGCATCGTATCTCAGAAGCGGAAGGCCGACACGGTGAAGGTAAATGGCGACCAGAAGCGATGTGGTCAGGAGACAGTGGAAGGCTTTGAGGCGGCTCATGTCGAGAGGCGCATGAGGGACGCTCATGCATCGACGGCAGTTCCTCACCATATTACCTGGGAAACCGCAGAAGTAGCAGATCGGGCGATTGTCAGTGGTGTGCCAGGAGTTTGCCAATTGAGCAGCCGGTCGAATAAATTATGCGGGTCATTGAGCGGAGCCAGGAGGCTGAACGTATAGACAGGTGGTCGAGGAGGCCGGGTGAGGAGCGAGAGGAAGAGCTTCAGCTACCTGTTCTTGAAAAATCTGGCGTAGTATGGGAGCTAGGTGCGATGAAGGCTCTTCATGGCGGGAAATAAGGGAGAGCTGTCGAGCAACTTATTTCCGAATAAAGCTCTAGATCTACGACAGGAGCGCAGGCTGTTCAACTTCACTTGCACCTCTCAGGTCAGCAAGCGAGTCAGTGCCCTCTGCCTACAATTGTAATACACCTGATACCATCAAGCCGCGCTTCAGCTCCAACATCTTGATTGGGCATCGTTTGCAGACCATTCACACACAAAAAGGCTCTGGTTGAGAACGCTTCTCGATCGCCAGTTTCTATGTCATATCCGGTAAATTACTAACTCCCCGACACGCCGCCAGGTGCACTTGTCGTCTGCTATACTGCTTTGAAACACTTCTATTTAGAGATATAATTTCTTGCGGAGTATGAAATTTCGTCTGGATTAGTTGTAACACTCAACGATCCCATTGCAGCCAAAATAAAATTTTGTTTCACTTGACCTTTAACCTGTGGAAGCGGTAATAAAACGTAGCCATTTAAATCTCTCGCCCTAAATGTGTGCTATATGAATACACTAAAGGTTCTAGAAACCACGGATAAAATTCCTAACAGCGCTTATTTTACTCGCGTCTCTGTGATGTAAATTTCGCTAAACATAATACCATCTTTATTACATTCGTATTTCAGTGATGAGTTGAACCATCGACAATACAGCATCAAGAAACGATTTCGGTCCAGTATCTTGTATAGATATCGGAAACATAATTTTCCAGTGTATTGAGTATCACTATCGGAGATAGATTTTTTGGAGCATCTGGTCCAGCCCTATTGGCGAGAAGTGGGAATTTACGTCGGTTGCAACATATGAGGCAACCTCCGGGCAACTCGCTGTAAACGTCATAAACGTGTCGCCGCTGGCGTCTGCGGCAGTGGTCGGAAGTCGTATAAAGCGTTCCGAAAGGGAACTCTTCGAGGCTGTCCGACGTGTTTCCCAATACGGTCGTTAAGCCACTCGATCAAGTAGTGCACGGCGAGTGGCTAAGGGGTCGTGGGATTTGTGGCTCTTGGAGGAGGATTCAGCGCCGCGCAGCAGCCGTCGAACAAAATTTATGAGGACGGTAGACTGCACAGTACACATGTGGACCACGGATTATGGCGATGATAGCTTACACAAAGGACCCGCCTTCTTCTCTATGCCCGGTGAGCAGTTGCTAACCGGGATTTTGACGGCGGTAGCCCGAACAAATTTTCACATTGAATTAGTACGTGACTCGCGACGACGGAGCCATAAACCCCGGACATCGAACATAGGAGTGCTCGCGCACAGAGTCGAGCCTCATCCATCCGCTGTAATGTTAACGGTGCTTCATTGTTCTTCTGGATTTCGAAAAGCGTGGAAAGAGAAAGGAACGGATTTCCTCCCTCATGGTTTCGAGAATAAATGACGTTTAGGGAGAAGAGGCCACTGAAATTGTTTGTTGTGTGCACTTATGAGATTCTTAGGGTCAGCGTTTCTAGTGTTTGCTTAAGCTAATATTGTTCATTGGCTCAACTTCGTGCACGGGAAAAGTGCATCATCTTGATATCTCACTTTCGTTGTGTAAGTCAACCGCTAATAAACATGCGCAAGAATTGACTAAGACCGGATTTTAGCCTCAAATAATGAAGAATTCTGCATATGCGTATACCTTAATTTGTACTAACTATACTATCACCGAAGCAAAGGCTGCAATAATTGGAGCTTTCAATTACAGCGTCTTCGTACGCATAATTATTTTCTTTATTCTTTTGCTCGAAGATTACCCCCGCATTGCCCGAAAGCATTATAGCAGAAGGGATACAGATTGGCAAAAAATGCATCTCCATTTAGAGAGCACACTTGCACTTCCGGAAGCCGAGTCCACTTTTGCATAATCTCCATTTACAGAGCACACTTGCACTTCCGGTAGCCGAGTCCACTTTTGCATAATTTTGACAAAAAAATGAATCCGCAAACAAGTTTGTCCAGGCACGTAGGAAGTCCCTCTTCAGTCTAAGAAATCCCCTTCTGTTCGTAGTGCTATGTTACGTTTTAAGTAACAAATAAACAATTTTCATAAAGATGCCGCCATTTAACTCTACTCCTTAAATTTGTTATTCCAACACTCCTCTGTTAAATGCATAGTCAAATGTCAGATTATAGAAAAACGCTACGGGAGAGACTCATTCCTCGCCACAACGAAAAAGCCACAAAAGCTACAAGAGACGTTTCTGGGGACCTTTCAGCCCAGCACTTAATTCGGAGATCCAGCAGAGAACCGCAGGTAGTGGCGAAAACCGAAAGCAGCATGGGAATTGGCGGTGGTGGAAAGTGGCCCAGAACGCTGGCTGGCGGCGACAGGCAGCCCGTCGTTGCCCCCGGCCACAGGGGGATGCCTTAATTGAGCGCGTGCTCCCTGCAGAGGCGGAAGCTGTCAGAAAGAGTCTGAACGAAACAGACTCGTATGGCAAACAAGTCGACAGTAAGTTTTCGTGATGCCTTCATCTGAGGGTAGCAAATGAGAAAGCTGTGAAAGCAGGGAACGTTCTCATGAGCTGTAATTAACGCGTAAGACCGGCGTCATTACGGCAGAACTTGAAGGGCCTCTTTTCATCTGCTGAATGCAATGTGTCTCATTATTTTTCGCTAATCTAATGCATTGATTACCTCTCCGTCAGGGAAACGAGCAGGTTAACCAGACTTATGCTAAGTCAGGCATGTGCTACAACTTAATGTCGAGTAATTTCGATTAACCCCAATCAAGCTTGATGCTCGTGTTTATTGTAAGCTCTAATCTATTCATTTGATGCTATATTTTATGAATGCTTTCCAGACAACTCAGCTCGACCAGGAAACTTCAGATGAAGTTACTTAAAGATATAAAATAACCTGACTTTTATGAAAGACACAAAACACTTTTAAGAAACTAGTGCCCTTTATGTAGATTTTTTTTTTTTTTTTGGTAAGGAATGAGCCGACATGAAGACGTCCTGCTAATTTAAAGAAGTATACTGAGGAGGGGATGATACTGGAAAAAAGAGAAGCGCATATTGGCATTAGACATGTTGTCATGCGGCCAGACTTTTGTAGGCGAATTGTTCTGAGTTTAAAAAGTGGTGTATGATCTGCTACAACATTAAGATGACCTTGCAGTCACACCCATGGTTATGCTTATCATTGTGAATACCTGCGAAAGAATACTTCAGAAATGTTTTGGAATGCGTCTCCTACATGCTGTCTAATGCAACGAAATTATTTCAAAGGTTGTTGCGCGTTCATAGATTGGCGCCAATTCTTCGGGGCTCTAAAATAGGCGCCGGAATCTTTGCATGCCTCTGTAGTTGCTTTACTGAGAAACAAAATGAAACATGGCACTCATCATTCGTACCCTCTTCTGAGGACTCTGAGCACTTCAGATTTCTCCGGGTAACATTCAAGTCCGCAATGTCGGACGTATGCGTTGACAGTGTATGCTGCTCTCTGCAGACCGTCTTGTTTTCTCCTCAGGATCCCCTGCTCACCCAGAATGTGACGTCATCAGCGTAGATAGCATGCCTGGCTCCTTCAATTTCTTCGAATTTCTTTGTTAAGCTGATCATAACAATTTTAAAGCGCATAGGGGATATTACTGAGCCTTGCGGTGCTCCCTTTTTGGGGGTGTGGAAGGTATCTGTCCCGATGCCTCCTACTCCAATAGTGGCTGTTCTGTTACTCAGAAAGGCTTTCACGTAGCTGTGTATTCTCTGCACGCAATGTAAGTTACAGAGCCTGTCTAGCACTGCCATGACTGACATTGTGAAATGCCGCTTTAATGTCGAGCACGAGCAAGATGTTTTCTCCTTAATCTGCAGGAGGACGTCCTGTGTTGAGAGATGTTTTAGGAATCCGAACATGGTGTGCGGCATGAGGTCTTTGTCCTGCAGGTGAGTCTGCAGCCTCTCAAGCACAATTCTTTCTTATACCTTTCCCAAACATGACGTTAACGAAATGAGTCGTAGATTTTCCAGGCTGGGAGTTTTTCCGGATTTAGGAATCATTACTATTTCCTCATGAGACCAGTCTTTCAGGATGGTCCCCTGCTCCCAGTGTGTGCTGATTATTTCAGTAAATCTGCTGAATGAATTCTCGTCCAGGTTCCTTATCATGGCGTTGGTAATGCCATCCTTACCTGGGGTGGTGTTTTTTGTGGCAAACATCACAGCGTGTTTGACGTCTCCTATGGTAACAGGTTCGTCGAGAGCGGGATTTTCTTCGACCGTGTATGGCGAGCTGTAGTCGGCGTCCATTTCGTCACCGATGTATCGCTGCTTGATGTTCTCTTGCAGTTCCCGGTCTGTACCTTGGAATTGGTTCGCGATTCTTTGGATCGTCTTATGGTATTCACATTTGGTCTTAGTTGGGTCTATGAGAGTCCTTAGCCAGGCCCATGTCTTGGCCAAGAATAGGGTCCCTAGTAGATCATTGCATTTTTGGTCCCAGTCCCATTTTGAGAGCTCTGTCACATATTCTAAGGCTTGTTTTGTGACCTCGGCGATCTTATGCGTTAGCCTTCTATTGTGCTTCTGCCTTTTCAATCTCCTCAGCAACCCCCGTCTAACATGTAGTAATGCCTCCCAGGATTCATCTGTTCTGTTAGGGTGTCCAAATCTAGGGCACTTCCATATCATGTGGATCATGTCCGCTATGCCCTCATAACATTTGCACCTGGAGCTAAAATTCCCGAGTGCCACTTGCTGCAAAGCTGGGGGTTCGGAAATACGCCGATTTGTAGCTTACGCCAGATCACCTCCTCACTTTTGTTTAGTTGCTTACACGCTTTTGGAAGTACTGATGTGCCTGATTGGTAATGATTTAGGATATCTTAGTACGTACTAAGGCCAGGCTCGTGGCCCAGTTTCTCCAAAATGCTGCGAGCACTACGACTGCGCAACAGTTTGGTTTTGTGAGGTTATTGCTGCCTGAGGGAGCCCGGGGGGGGGGGGGGGGGGGGGGGGGGGGGTTATAGGAAACACGTAGTCTGAAAACCTTGTTCGTTGATGTACTGGCTGGTAAACCTAATGCTGTTGTGATTTCTTTACAAATGAGAATGTCAAGTTTGTTTTTTGCAGCCTTGCAGAACCGCAAGTAGGGCATCACATAGAATATCCTGCTTATTATGAAATATTGAACTAGTTTGAGGAGGTTAGCTTCTTTGATGCCCGCATGTTTTTTTGCGACTAGCTTCAGGTGCCTACAACTTTGACTGGTCCTAGCCACTGTGTTGTCTGCATTGGTGCTAGCCCCTGTAGAGTCTAGCTTCTGTATTGTCTCCGAGTTTCTGACGTTAGCTTGAATTTGTAATCACAAAATTCCAATGCTTGCTGCGTTGTTTTAAAGTTGCCATTGACCCTGAGTGTTATCTGCGGGTATAAAGTCCGTCCTGCTTTATACGCCGACGACGGGGCGATCGCATTGGTGCGAGAACAAATTTTTCCGATTTCTCCGCTGAACATCTGAGCCTGATTGGCTCTTTGTATCTTCCTATAACATGTTTTTACGCCGTTCACCATTTCATCGCAATTAAAGACGCTTAATTTGAAAACGAATCATCGGCCATGCGGAGAGCGCTGTTTCCAATCAATTTTGTTTCCACACACAGCGCGATACCACAGAAAGTGACTAGCGTTATGGTAGTTTCAGTTTTCTTACATGTAGCATAAATTTCCATCATTATTTATTTTTCTGCGTCTTCTCCTCACAGAGAATATTACAATTACTTTGAAATCTTCCTGCTTAGCTCTAGAAGTCTCACATTTACATTATGCTCTCTTTGTTGTATCCATTAGATACTCTCATTTCTTGATTTCATGCCAGTCATAAGAAAATGAGGAACCATGGCCTGAAAAAAGTACAAAGGCTCAACAGAAATGCGAAGCTATTACAATACTTTGAAATATTTTTTTTTCTGCTGTTATTGAAGACTGTTATGTGCGTCAGCTTTGTGCTGAAACTGTCACTCAGAATATGAGACTTTTCGGCAGTATGTGCATCACTTAGCTCTAGGTGAATTTTGATGGCAACTTTATTTAGTAATTTTTAGTTGTTATAACGCGCGCATAGCGCTGCGCAGTTTATGAATGCACTGAAAAAATTAAACTCAGGTATATTAAGAAAGCTTTCAGTTTACCAGAAAGATTTGTAATCAATCAACACCCCGCATTGTTCTGAATCTATACCCGAAATGTATGCACACCATTTCATCATCAAGAGGGAGAACCTGCCTTGGTTTCGTAAGAGTTATTAAAAAAGAGTATTAAAATTCTGAGCAAAAGCATGCAGCTCAATCTGGCCCATAATACTTTGGTCGTGCAGGTGTTGCCACTCATGCTAATAAAACATAACGCAACTTTGCTCTCTAGTGCATAGTAAACATTCACATCACTATGTTGTTGTGCTATCTCAATTCAGCAAAGTTGTTAGAAAACTCCGTTGGCCTAGCTGACGGGAATAGCATTATTTTCATTTCTTCGTAATTAAATGACCAGTCATGTAAATTTGGTGCGCAATCTATTCCGAATAGTATGGGCAAAAGCCCTGCTTTCTATGTTTCTTCGTCGTAATATACGAGTTGCAGCACGACTACAACATGTGCAAAAACACATTTTTTCGCCTGAGATATCAGGATCGCATGACAAGCAATAGTGCTTTGATAAACAAATTTCCGGAGCTATTAGGAACAATCGAAGAGCTTGAGAAGTTTATCATCATTACAAAAAGTTGAGCTTAACGCAAGACTGGCCTGCAAAACAGAAGGCCACAAAGTCGAGAACTTATTTCCCAAGCAGTCTTTTTACTAAGGTTAGCGAAAGCGAAACATACTGACAGGATAAAACAACAATGCTCCGACAACAAATGACGCGTGATAAAGAACCTGCTGAGCGCAATAATGTGGCACCTAAGAGTTGCGTGGGTAAAACAGCCATCCAGAAACACGAACCTTTCTCACATATAAAAGACGCATCCACGGGAAGCTAGGCGCACTCTCAGAGAGCAGCTCTCACTTTTCGGGCTCCCGCCCACCACAAAAACAAGCTCGAATAACGACGCTAAAGGTTGAAGAGAAACAGCGTGAAGACTGAACTCAAACACGCAGGAAGGAAGCCCGGGTGGCAAAAAGAAGAATGTGGACGAGGCCTCCGGAGGCCGGCCGCATTATACTTTACGCTAGCAAGAGCAACGAAGAGGCTAAAAGTACCGTCGTCGGGCCACGCACTCTCGGTAACAATTCGCTTCGCGTTCAGTACAAGAGGCTGGACGAGCAACAGAGAGCGATTTCTGTACCGCAGGACGGGGGAGAAGGAAGGATGTATGGTACGAAATCCAGAATAGACTTGATCCGGGAATGAAGGCTCCTAGGATGGGAAAGGAGAGGGGTGCGCTTCAGCAGAACAAGTTAACCGGGCATTCTGCTGCAGATGGGGCGGAAACTCCGCAGGATCGCTCACATTACTGCTAGCGTCGTTATTTTGCTACCTTGCAATAAAAGAAATAATCAAAGGCCCACTTTCCACAACGGTGCTTGTTTGTATATTTCTTTGCAAAACATGTGTCCACCCTCAATGGCGCAATGTTGGAGGGCTGCCTTCTTATGTTGCCGTCGCCCCCTAACAGCGGGGAAGCTGAGAAGATTACGGCGCCTACTCCCTTGAGGGCTGTTGTCAAAGGGAGGTTCCTAGGTTCCAGGATGGCTCTGAAGCCATACGACGAATAAGGTGAAACGTGCTTCTCTTAGGATAAAGACCGGGTGCTCCAGCTCTCGCTAAAGTGGTCGCTTGAAGTTTTAAACGCTATTGCCTTGTTTTAGTCCAAAAGAACGCCTTTACTGATACATTTATCTCTTGGTTTTAGCGAAGAACTATACAAAAACTTTGTTCCCTTATGTGGAGTTCTTTTTTTGCCCATAGCTTTAAAGGTCATGCGTTCCCCGAAAATCCAGCGTTGGCGAACGGCGGCCAGCATTGGTGGCCGTTCATTTCGTTGGCGTTGTGAGCTAAAAATCGCGGGAATGGCGCTTTCAGGCGGCAGCTGGTGGCTGACATGCCTGAGAACCAACCAAGGGTTTCCTCATTACGTTTTGAAAGAGCTCCCAACTCGTACCTCTCCTTTCGCATGGGAGCGTCACATTGGAATCAGTCTGCCAGGACCGTTGAAATCACGTTAACTATAGGCTAAGCTGGAAAATTCATACAGCGAGGCTTGTTATGGTGGCTGGTAGCCTTAAAGGCGGAGCTTAAGTGACGCCCCCCCCCCCCCCAACCTTCCAATGTTAATGCCGAGAAAATAGGTAGGCCAATCAGTTAATTAAGCAATTACTTACAGGCGAACAATGTAAAAGTTGTCCGCAGCAATTGTAATTGAGAAGTGGTAGAGGTTATTGAGCAGTGTCAATCGATAGAGGGTGACGTAATGTTGTGTCCGAAAACATAATTAGGCCAATAAGTTGATTAGGTAATTAATTAGTGCTAGAAATGTAAACGTAAAGGCGAGAATGATCTCATTGGGCAATGGCTTGGAGCCACATTTGAATGCATTCAATACTAAAATAGATAATTAAATCAGTCACTTAAGGCAACGCCAAGGATGTGACGTCACGCAACCTGAAGTCGAGCCACAAAAGGGCATAGGAAGGGATTGGCGCGCAATTTGAAAGTACCAAAGACTAAAATGGGTAAACAAGAAGTGAAATAAGCAACTAGAAGCAACCAGAAGCAACCAACAGCAGCATCAGTGCATTCGCAGTACTCTAATACAGATTCTGCAGTGCTCTTTATTCTTTGCAGAGAAGTTCGCACACAGTTACTGGAGAGGCTTACCTCGATCTGGAAGAAGGCGTTCTTTAGGTATAATAGCATCGCAGCGTTGTTTAACATGGGCTTTCAATCTACCCTTCTGAGTAATGAAGGTTATCTTACGTTATAGATCGAAAACGTAGAAATACATAGAATCGAATATTGTAACTTTCACGCAAAATCTAGAGTAAATATTGAGCTAGCCTGTTGCTGAACCAGCTGTCAGCCAGTTCGTAAAGTGGTACTACATCTTCCTGGATTAAAAGGAAAGCAGGGCTCATTGACTTGATTTATAGATAATAAAGTTCCAAAATGACTCAATCTATAAGAGACAGCATAGTGGAGGCTCGGAGCAGTTCGGTCACATTTTTCACGTGCAGCCGCATCGTAAAGTGCATAGACACGTTCGGAACGCTGCCGCCACATTATTGATTGCACCTGCTTCCTGGGATCTGTCGCGTTCGTTAAATCAGACAACTTCGTAACAGAGCACAAACGACATCCGTTTATTTTTGGTTACAGCAGACGACTCACGCCCCAAGCGTCTCTCCGTGGTTTTGTCTTTTTAGCCTTCTCGTCTTGGCTTGTCTGTCGACTCGGGGCTGTCTTGTTTCGGTTTCGGTTTCGCAACACATTCCCCCCCGAAAATGACTTGTCATTTTTCTTCGTTTACGTGATCTCCGGGGGGTACAAGAGTTGGATTGGTCGCTTGAGAGATGATCCTCCAGGTAGCTTCAGCAGGCACGATCTCACCTTTCCGTCTCTTCCCGGAAACAGTTTCTCAATTCTTGCAATCTTCCATTGCTGCCGTGGCTGCAGGCCATCACGAAGGAGTATCAAATCCCCTTCCTTGAGTGTTTTTCCTTGGCGTTCATTCTTCTTTTGCACATTCCGCAGTTCCTCGAGGTACTCTCTTGTCCATCTGCGCCAGAAGGCTTCTGTAGTCTGCTGGCGTCGTACCCATAGTCTGTGAACTGATACGTTGACCTCATCTGCTTCGATTTTCCCCACGCTAGGCAGCGATGTGAGGCGTCTTCCCGTCAAGAAGAATGAAGGGCAAAGGGGTTCCGGTTCTCCGGGTTCGTCGTAGACGTGAGTTAAAGGTCGAGAATTTAAGACTGCTTCAATTTCTGCCAGTACAGTAGTTAGCTCGTCGAAGATCAGAAACGTGGATCCGATCACCTTCTTGAGCGCAAGTTTGGCTGATCCGACGAGGCGCTCATAAAAGCCACCCCACCATGGGGCGCGCTCCACTATGAACTTCCATTCGATTCGTGCTTTTGCGACGTAGTCAAGAACTTCTGGTTTTCGAATAGAGCTCCATAGATAAAGGAGATCTCTGTTGGCCTTCTTAAAGGAAAGCGCGTTGTCACTGTAAATGACCCGAGGTATACCTCGTCTTGAGATGAAACGTCTGATGGTCATCAGAAAAGACTCTGCGGACATGTCTTTTGCGAGCTCTAGGTGCACCGCTCTTGTTACAGCGCAGGTGAACAGTGTGATATAGGACTTGTGCAGCGAGTTTTCTCCTTTAACAAGAAGTGGTCCCGCGAAGTCAACTCCTGTTACCTCAAATGGTTGAGCCTCGTTCACTCGATCAGTTGGAAGCGGTGCTGTCACTTCAGTGGCTGGACGGGCATTGTAGCGCTGACAGGTTATGCACCCTTTGATGATTCTTTTCACTAGCTGGCGGGCTCGCACAACATGATACCTCTCTCTCACCTGCACCAGAGTATCTCTTGCTCCACCGTGAAGCACTTGCTGATGTGCTTGACGCACGAGCAGTTCTGCCAGTCGATGTCGACTTGACAGTACAACTGGATGACGTTCGTTGTACGGCTTGCCGCTTTGTTGTTCAACCGCCGTCAATGGACCCTTGTCACTGCTCAGACGTCGCAACTTCTTGATGCATCTAAATACCCATGCAGTCACTCGGAACAGTCGTGTGGCACTGCTGTATCGATCTGTGTCCAACAGCATGGGAACTTCTGTGGTATTCGTCGCGTGAAGGACCTCTACGCTTCGTTTTTCTTCCTCCATTGGCGGAATGTTCCTTGGAAGCGAAGACATCTGTGGCCAAGCGTTTTCCGTAGCCTTCATCCAGTGCGTTCCTTCCCACCGGGCTGAGCTCTCCACAAGCTGATCAGCTGTAACTCCTCGAGTCATGATATCCGCCGGATTTTCTGACCCTGGGCAATGCCTCCACGCGGAGGTATCGGTAAGACGCTGGATTTCCATTACGCGATTCTTCACAAATTGCTTCCATTGCGACGGCTCTCCTACAATCCAGTGCAGTGCTATCATCGAGTCAGTCCAGAAATACGTCGTTTGCGGTGGCTCTTTCAGGCTCTTCAGAATATATTGATTCAGTCTGGCAGCCAAGAGGCACGCCATCAGTTCCAGTCTTGGCAGAGTCAGTTGTTTAATCGGGGCGACCCTTGACTTGCTGATTAGGATGCTCGAAGTTGTAATCCCATCCGCATCTGTTACGCAAATGTAGGTCACTGCTCCGTAAGCTACAGGACTGGCGTCAGCAAACACGTGTATGACTGTTTTCGTGGTAGGCTCCACAGTGTCGGATTTGTAGCACCGCTGCACTTGAACTCTTTCCAATTCGTTGAGTTCCTCACACCACTGCACCCACTTCGTGTCCAGATCCGTTGGTAGGATATCATCCCATTCCACATTTCTCTGCCACAACTCCTGGAATAAAGCCTTTGCCCTGACGGTGAATGGAGCTAGCCATCCAAGTGGGTCATAGAGTCTCGCCGTAGTCTTGAGCACAGACCTTTTTGTGCTTGTACCTGGCTCGGATGGATCGCTTGCCAGTGGGGTGAATGTCAGGTTATCTGTGCTTGGGTTCCACGTCAATCCCAGCACTTTGAGAACTCCTGGGAGGTACCCGAGGTGCCTTGCTTCGCAGTCATCCGCCACAAATCGCTCGTTCAATGCCGGATTGTTGGACGCCCACTTGTGCAGTTTCATAGATGCCGCGCTGAATATTGTTTTAGCTTCTTCATAGATCTTCAGCGCTTCGTCTTCGTTTTCTGCTCCCGTTAAAAGGTCATCCACATACAAGCACTGCGCCAGTAGCGAAGCAGTCTCCGGATAGTCTCGTTCCATTATCTTCAAATGATGCTGGAGAGTCGCTGTCAACAAGAAAGGACTTGCGGTGGTTCCGAAGGGAACTCGCTTCATTCGCCAAGTCTGTATCTCGCCTGTTGCTTCATTTGCATCCGGTTTTTCATGGTGCCACAGAAAGCGCAATGCATCTCTGTCGTTCTCTCTGATCTCGATTTGCAAAAATGCCTTTTCAATGTCGGCTACCAAAGCTATTTTGTGGCTTCTGAAATTTAGTAACAGTGCTACAAGGTCGGCTGTCAAATTCGGACCACTTTCGAGGTTTTGATTCAGGGATTTTGCCTTCTGTCCATGCGATGAAGCGTCAAAAACTACTCGCAATCTCGTTGTATTACTCGTTTCCCGAAAAACCGGCTGATGGGGCATGTAGTAGATCAGCTTTCCCTCTTCCTCTTTTTCTACTATCGGTTCAGCTATGCCTTCCATGCAATACTGTCTGATGACAGCGTCGTACTCCTCCAAGAGATGAGTTTTTCGAAGGCGGTTTGTCAGTTGTGACAAGCGTTTTTCAGCAACTTCCTTGTTGTCACTTAAATCTATATTCTCCTTCCATGGAAGGGCTACCTCGTATCTAGAACCACTGCGCCTGATATTCTCTTCGAAAGAATCAAGCAGCTTGTGCTCCGCACAGCTGTCATCATCCGTGACTCCGATCGACTCGAGAGTCCAGAATCGTTCCAAGCAGTTTTCAGCTTCTCTCTCGGCAAGTGATACGCGAAGAGCAGTGATTTGCATGCATTGCGAGTCACAAGTCTTGTACCCTACTGGGCCCTGAATACACCACCCAAAGGGTGTCTCCACTGCTCGCAGTTTCCCGTTGAGCTTCTTGTTTCTTCCCGTTACAAGTTCCCAGTAGTGCTCTGAGCCGATAAGCAGGTCTACGTCACCTCTTTCGTTATCGCAGGTCATGTCAGCGGCAGTCAGGGCTCCAAGTAATTCTTTAATCTTGAGGTCAGGGATCGGGATCCTTTGCTCACAGATTATGTTGGTCTCAAGAACTTCGACCTGATACATCTTCTTATTGTGCGCGGTTAGCGACACCAGCACTCTGTTAAATTCTCGTTGTGACTGGTGTCCGCCGAACACACCAACTTTCAGCGTTTCTTTTCCAACAATTTTACAACCGAGTTTTGCAGATGCTTTCTCCGTGATGAATGACCGTTGGCTTCCGCTGTCAAAGAGAGCACGTAAGTAGAGGGCTTTACGTTCACCGACACACAATATCGTTGCCGTTTGTAGCAGTACTTCTCGCTGTTTAGGTACTTCTGACGTAGACTGCAAGTTCACGGGGACAGTCGTCACATCGTTCACATTAGCCTTGACTTTCGGATGAGTGAATTCCGGATCACACATGGTTGTCGCGTGTCGTCCTGCACAAATTGTGCATCTAATCTTGCTTCTGCACTCGTTAGCACGGTGACTCGGTTTCACGCAACGAAAGCAACGTCTTCCCGATCGTAGCATTTTCTTCTTTTCTTCTAATGGAATGCTAGCACAGCAAGCGGCAGTTTCGTGGTCACTCTGTTTGCAAAAGAAACAACTTGGTTTTGCGGTTTGGTGAAGTAGAGCTGCTGACGATTTAAATTTCGTTCCAGCGCTATTCTTTTTACTCTCTGCTGGGCTGAACATCTTCGGCTTTGACGCCTGCTGCCTCTTACTCATACTTTGCTGCGCAACCAGGTTTTCGCGGCTTTGCACTTCAATCCTCAGAAAGTCAACCAGCTTGTTAAGTAACGACAGCGTACCTGTTGTAGCTGTTTCTCTTTCTGTTGACTCTCCCGGTGCGTCGTCCTCCCGCAGCGGAATTCCTCCTCCGTCCGAGCTCCGTGTTATGGCTTCCGACCCCTCCTCCCTCGCCACGGTCCGATGGAAGTCGAGCAATAATTCTTTCGGCAGAGCGCGCTGTACGAGGGGGAAGAGAAGTGTTCCGTACGTTTCCTGCTCCTGGCCAAGCGCCTGCAGGCCGCGGATCCGAGAGACGAGGGTATCGTATAACCTCCGGAGGGAGCGTATGTCTGCGGCGCTCCGCACAGGCTCGAGGTCCAAGAGCGCACGCATGTGCGCTTGCACGATGGCGTCCGCTTTGCCGAAACGTCTGGTGAGCAGCAATATGGCGTCGTCATAGCACTGCGATGTGGGAGGGAGGCCCTGTATCGTTCTCGCTGCTTCGCCTGTCACCACCGATTTTAGGTATCCGAATTTATCCAAGGTCGTCAGACGGTCGTTTTCGTGAATCATTTGCTCGAACTGCTCCCAAAATTCTTGCCATGACACTTCTTTGCCGTCAAATTTTATGAGCTCTAACCTTCGAAGCTTCACCTGGCAGGCCTCGTTCGTCGTGGCTGCGTCGTTGGGGTGTGATGCTTCTTTCGGCTGCCTCTTTCCTTGAATTTCTTTAATTTCCTCTTGGAGCTTCGCGATGTATGTAACGACCCGGTCGTCATACTCGATAGATTCCTCGTAGTCCTGCTCAGCTCCTTTCTTTGGCACTAGCGTCTCGACAGAGGCGTTAACTTCGTTCAGCTGGGTCTGCAGAGCGCTAAGTCTCGCCAAAAAAACACTGAGTTCTTTTACATTGTCCATGCGGCTCTTCATGCAGGAGTCAATATCGGAAAAGAGGCGGGTCACCTGAGACCGAAGAGCCGTTCTCTTCGCTTTGTGTCGTTCCATGTCGCTGTACTCTGGTAGCACTGGGCGGCGGCTTCGGGGTAGAAATTGGCTTTTTCTTCGTTATTAGTCGCCTCCAGGACTGGCAGTTGTCTTCGTTAGGTCGCAGCGTACATCCCGGGTTTCGGCACCAAGTTTATCTTTATGTCGCGTTCGTTAAATCAGACAACTTCGTAACAGAGCACACACGACATCCGTTTATTTTTGGTTACAGCAGACGACTGACGCCCCAAGCGTCTCTCCCTGGTTTTGTCTTTGAAGCCTTCTCGTCTTGGCTTGTCTGTCGACTCGGGGCTGTCTTGTTTCGGTTTCGGTTTCGCAACAGGATCAGCAACACAATGCACAAAAACAAAAGTGTTTTGATCATGTATGCCTAAAGTTATATCGCTTCTTTCTAACGTTTACAGCTGGGGTTTTTAAACTCTGCGGAGGTACGTCGGTGCGGTGTGTGTATGTGGATAGATCTACGTAAGTGATATATTTGAGTAATTAAGCATTTAATTGCAAATGATAAGTAATAAGCGTTTTTCATTTTCATTTTTGGGGCCAACATTATATAAAAAAATGAATGCTGTCAAAATAGAAGCTGACTCTTTGAAATTCTTTTTAGCAGAAATGCAATTCGAAATATTTTATGACAAAAATACGCATTTTTCCCCCGCAGTGCATAGTTTTAAAACTGCGTCGCTGGGCATGGTATTGTTGTGGAAATGGAGCTTAATCTTTCTATGGCATGACAATTACGCAGTAACGCCATTTTAAAAATGTGCGTTGTGGCAAGCCAGCTTTACGAGCTAAAATTTTCTATATTTGGCGTTAAATATGTCGAACTTCATTGTCGATAATGAAAGTTTAGAAGCTGGAGGCCGCTCTTGTATCGACGGCCTTCATTTCCTTATTATAACACTGGCACGTAAAATAACAAATGAAGATATTCATTATTCAATTTTTGCAATTGCCTAATTATTGAGCTCTTTCACGTACATAATAATCGCCTTATTGTACAATCCACCTACACAAACCGTGCTTAAGTACCTCTCACAGGAATCAAAATAAGTATTTGCAATCAGTTAAAATAAACTACCTGTTTCAGTTGTTGATCGCTTCCTAGTGCTTGTCCCGTGTCCCGCCTTTTCTCTCGTGTGCGTGTGTTTTTTTGCGCTAAGGATGCCGTCTGAAGCTGAAAACCATCTAGCCCGTCTAAAAGTTCTTTTAATCGCTTCCTAGTACGCACTTTAATGGACAGCGCTTGCCACGAGAAATATGTGCTAAAATAATGCTTATCCATAAAAGTAGTAGAATATGTAGAACGCAAAACATAAGAACGACTGGATTTCGGCGATTGACTGGCATTGGAGCCTATTTATGTTGTCGAATAATATTCCTTCCACTATTATTAGGCCAAGAAGAAAAAAAAAAAGGTCATTTTGACAAACCTACATTAGCTGCCGTAAAAGTGTAAAATTGTAAAGTGGGCTCAAAATGTATATCAGAAATTCCGAAGCTTGGTTATTTCGCAGAGGCTTCAATTAAGCTACAACACTAGACGGTTAGCGTGAAAAGAAAACAAGTAGTCCAGAAGGTTATGTTACAACCCCATAGAACACATTACGCGGTAAGCTCTTCTGTCGCTCTCCCTCTGCGCGTTTACTGTAATTTTGTTCGCCAACACTTACTCTCCTGAGAAATTTGACAGAAAAACACGGCGACAAACAACTTGTTTCAGACGGACCGCGAACGTCGCCTGCGACGTGGCGAAGAAGCGTGCCGAATCAAAAGGCGACAAAACATCCAAAAGATAGGCTCTACCAATTGGCGCTCAGCGTGGACACTCGCCAGGGGCGCAGATAATCACCGACCACGGCGACGAGGCCATTCATTTTCGCAGCGACAAGTGGGGATCCGCGCTCCCCGCGTAAACACTAGTGCGCCCCTCTGACCAGCATTTCCCGCGCATTGCTTGGACTTCTGCTGCACCATTTGGCATCTCTCAAATCCCTCACGAAGCATCATTCCCTATTGAATACCTCGAGAGGAGTTCTTTAGACTTGTGGCGCCGCTGAATGTAAAGGGCAAAGAGCAGGCATCTCCCCTTCCGAGGAAAAATAAGGATTTTTTTCGTTTCACTTTTTGAATGACCAGTTTCTTAGATCTGTCTGGAGCGTATTTATGCAAATTAAGTGAATGACTGAATAGCACAAAACAAGTGGCGATCAATTCCAGTGTGGAAAAAAATTGAGAACGGGGAACCTTTGAACAGCTTCCCGGTATTAAAAATAAACCAATGAAAAAATAAGATTCCGAACAAAAAAAAAAAAGGTAATAGATTATAAAGAGTAGACCGAATGAACCTATATTCTATCATGGCAGCATTTCCGTTCAACCCGTATATATAAAGGCACATAATAGCGCGATCGATGAACTGCATGTGGCGCTCTTTGCGTAAGGATTGCTTATTCAAATCTTCTGACAATTTTTCCCGCAACATTTATATTTTCTGTAAAAGAAAACAGCAGCCGTGATGATTTCGCGCAAAAGGCATGATTACCAACTGAACGTTAGCGGTAATACCTGTGGTGATATCAGAAATGGTCTGAAAACACGAGGTACATTACTAGCGTTATACTTTGCATGTTTAATATGACGCTAACATTTTACCTTTTGTCATTAAACTAGGGTGTAACTTATCACTAAGCTTACCTTTATTAACAAAATGTTGCCTGTCTAAACAGCAATTGTAGAATTAATCTGCAACTTGCTCATTTAGAACCGAGCCCGAAAGGAACCACGCAGTTGCATCTATCGCAAGCATTGCGCATTGCAGCAACGTCAAAACAACTCTCAGAAAAACGTATCCCCTCTAAAAATGAGCGCTACACATATTGATGTTTGGCGTCTTTAACGAATGCTATTTACGTACTAGTGAATCCTGTTTGCATCATTTTATGCACGCATAAAATAAGTGGTGGGGGAAGAAAATACTGAAAGGGTGGGCCACAAATTCTACGTGAAGTATTACTTTAAGCTACACTGTACAGTGCGTAACGCCATAAAAGGCCAAGCTGTGAAGAATTTGAATTAATGGAACAGTCAGCTTTTCCTACATTCTGAGCATCAAGAAAAGATGAGGCACGAAGAGAAGGGAGACAACTAAACAAGGAATTTTAGGCCTGCTACCTCGCTTAACAAAAATAAGTATTCCACCGAAGCCTTTCTGAAATCCCTACCATACACTTTAAGTTCACAACGGCTTCGTTACTCCCGTGTTACACCATTTGTTATGGTGCAAAACAGGCCTGCTCCAAGATTTCCTTTTTTCGCATGCTTGCCAAGCAGCGCGGGACGTGGGGATTTCTCTTGAAAAATGAGCCTAGCCGCAGTCGCTCGTACGGTTCCTTGAGGACAAAGCTGAAATTTAAGAGCGTGGCTGCTCAACAATAAAAATAAATCTTCCTTGCCAGAAGATAAATGCGCTGCATGGTTGCCATGGTAATGGCATATTATACTGTCGAGTCTTTCAGTCACCCTGGATATCTCGTGTTCGGGGCCCGCTTCTTAGCGATACCTTACTGTGACGGTTGCTTGATCTTAGCACCGATGATGTCAATCTTGGCCGTAATGGACACCCAAAATTCCTTCGCGTGAATGTTTTCACTGATGCTCTGTATCATTCGTGTCGCTTAGAGCCCCTAAAGCAATATTTCCTCCAATTTCTAGTGGAAAAAAATCTATATAAGAGCTCTTTCACGGTATTCAAGCCGAATTTAAAAGCTTGGCGTTAAAAGCGATAATTTACAAATCTGTACCTACAGATTTGTTGAAAGACAGGGGATATCGTGCTAGATAACTAGCCACCTTGGATACGCAACGCCTGGTCACATCGACGGCAGCGGAATCATGGAAGACATTGCGTCCCCTATCTTAATTCATATGAAAAGGGACGCTATGGGATTGAAAAATTACAGACCAAGCAGCTTACGTATCATTTAATTACTAAGATAATCGCAAATAGAATCAGGGCAAACTTAGACCCTGATCTACTAAAGAGTCAAGCATGTTTTTGTAAGGGATACTCTACTATTGGTCATATCCATACTACCAACCAGGTGATAGAAAAATGCTTGGAATGAAATCAGCCTTTATACATAGCATCCATTAGTTAAGAAAAAGCATTTGACGGGGTCGAACCTTGGCAGTCATGCAGGCATCGCGAAAGAAGGGTGTAGATTATCCTTACGGGAAACTATTAACGCATCTATATAGGCTGCACAGTAAATATAGTTCTCCGTAAAGAAAGCAATGAAAAATTCCCATGAATGAAGGTTTTAGGCAAGGAAGCAGGATACTTCGGTAATATTCACAGCTTTCTTAGAGGAAGTATTCAGAGCCTTGGAATGGGAGCAGTTAGAGATAAGGGTTGATGGAGAATGCCTAGTAACTCGCGATTCGATTTCCAGCCTTGCCATGTTTACTCAGAGGATGAATTGAAAAGAATGTTTAATGACCTAGGCAGGAAAAGCGGAAATGTAGGCCTAAAATTAATATGCAAAAGAGTAAGGTAATGTGACGCAAGAGACGTCATAATACCGAGAAAAAGCAGGAATGCAGCTTACATACTTCGCAGAGAACGGAGAGGCGACCGCGGGCTGTGCGACTTCAGTGAACGTTAAATATCACCAGGTGGTTGAATTTACTCCACAGCCCTCCACTGCGGCACATCTCTTTTTCCGCCCACTCCAACCTTCCTTTATCCTACTACGGCGGATGCATAGTTGAAAGCATTTAATATGATATTGTCACGTTGGCAAAAAGCCACGTGAAGGCCGCAGAGCCGGTAACACAGAGAGCCCGGTGTTGACGAAGTCCAGGGCGAACGGTCCGAGCACAAAACGAGGACATCGTCGTCTTCAGCTTCTCTCCCTTGCCTTCTTCATACTGGCAGCAATAGCTCCCCCGGTGAGGAAGCATCGACCCGATGATCGCGGGAAGTCAGGGAATCACAGGCAGCAATCCCGAATGGCAAGTTTTCTCGGTATTAGGAAGTACCCCTTCCTTGTTGACGACGTGGCCTAAAAATTTCAATTCTTCTTAAGCAAAGACCCACTTTTCTGCCTTTAATGTAAGGCCGGAGGACTTTATAGCTAGCAGTACCGCCTCGAGGCGACGAATGTGCTCTGAAAAACTAGGGGCGAGGACGATCACATCCTCCAGGTGTACGAGACAAGTCTGCCATTTCATGTCCGCGAGGACGCTGTCCATAGGCCTTTGAAAAGTCGCTGGCGCGGAGCAAAGGCCGAAAGGCATAACCTGAAACTCATACAGCCCGTCTGGTGTGATAAATGCAGTCTTTCGCGGTCCCTCTCGTCTACCTCGATTTGCCAGTACCAGAATTGAGGTCCATGGAAGAGAAATACTTGGTGTTGCATAGGCGATCTAAAGCGTCATCGATTCTGAGCAGCGGGTAAACATTCTTTTTAGTTACATTGTTCAATCGTCGGAGTCAACATAGAACCGTAGTGTGCCGTCTTTTTTCTTAACAAGGACGACAGGTGCCGCAGGGGCTCTGAGATGGTCGAATAATGTCGTGATCATGCATTTCCTTAACTTGAGCGGTAATTGCGGCACGCTCTTTAGATGGGACACGATAGGGTGACTGTCGGAGTGGTTGTACTGTATCGTCCGTAACAATACAATGTTTTACGAGGTGTGTGCTACCGACGCGCGGCATCGACGCGAATACAGTTCTGTAGTGATTGAGAAGGTTCCTTTGCTCCGTCTGCGGTAGTGCCAGGTAGATGTCGTACGTTAGGTGGGCGACTTCCTCCTGTTCTGTTCGAGAATCACAAGTTAAACTGTGTACGCACCTAGTTTCAGCGGTGGCATCAGTATAAGCGACCTTTGTTCCCTTATTAGGATACCGGTGTTCGTTGGTGAAATTGGTAAGAAGCAAGTTGACTTTGCCATCTTCGAGCATAACAACAGTCCAAGTAACAGCAATGCCGCGGTCGAAAAGCAAAGGTGGTTTACTCTCGACACCTTCCACTCCCCGGAGGGTGTGCGCACCGACGGTCACCATTACACTGGAGCGGGGAGGAACAGCCACGTGCTTGTCGAGAATATGGAGCGACACCGGCAGAACACAGTTACAGTTAAATCTCATTATAAGAGACACTGTTACAAGAGACACTGGGTTATAAGAGACGCTTAAAAATTGGTTGGTTGGTTTCTCTATATTTGCTATGTTAACAACATTGCATACGAGAGACATGGCTGGAAGAGACACTTGGTTACTAAGGACTACTTTTTTCAGGTCCCTGAAGTAAAATCTTCACTATACATAAGAGACACTACTCAGGTGTGTTCATGAAATGCAGCTGACGCATACCAACTCGTATATGATGCACTTCAGATTCCCTCAGCTAAATTCTGTTCCATTAAAGCAGCCTTTTTGTTGTATATGCCAGGAACTGAGGAGTGCTTCCCCATCAATGGAAGATCAAAACGACCTCGTTGTTTCAGCCACTGCCATCATACAACTGTCACCTACGAAACTAATCAATGCATGAATGACATCGAGCACTTCATCACAAGATGAAAGCTCAGAATCCTGATGCCTCTTTGTGGACAATGTTTCTTGCAGCACCAAAGTTATCGTGCTCAAAACCACCAAAGTTATTAATTTCATCGGCAGGGAAAGCCTCTGAAAAATAACTTTTTCTTCGTTTCAAGAACTGGTACTTGTAGCATAATCTTTTCAACGGCTTCGAATCCTGCTGCGCGAATAACTGCCCAGCTGTTTTCGTTAGTTCATAGAATAGTTTTAGTTAGTCGGTTAGATTATTACAAAAAGTTTTATTTCAAGCTTTCTCTGCTGCGTCTGGGGGCAAATATAGAGTTTTTCTTGTTGCTATTTGTACCTCCCCGCTTTTAGAAAATATTGAAGGTTTTCGCTGAAACAGCTGGAATGTAAATTTTGAGAGCTTAGGCGCCCAGAAATAACCTTAAAATATCAGAAGAATCAATTGTGCTTGTGTTGAAGATATCGTGAAGAAAAAAGTGCCTTCTCTAGTAATTTTTTTTTTTTTTTTTACTATCAGCTTGACGTAAAATGCGAGGTGTTATACGAGACCTGAATTGAAAAGGACTGAATAGCATAACAGCCCATACTCTGCTAGAATATTTGAAAGCCAGCTTTAGATGCATTAGTGGGTCCTGTCTATTATCTCTCCAGCACGTGTCATGGTTATGAGTTTTTTTTTTTTTTCATCCTTGCTATTTGCACATACTTTTCGCTGATGGCATCTACCGCTTTGCTTACACCTGTGAAGCTTCAAATATTATACGTTCGTACGGGCCAAGGGTGCACCTCCAATGCATTCTTTGAAAAAAAAATAAGAGTAACAGAGATTATGTGATCTATCAGACCTTCTGTTTGCGCAAAACTTGTTGCGATTGGGCAGCACCTATTACTTCCATGGCATTAACTCTTACACGGTGGCTAGAGTGATGGCGGATTTTGAGTAACTACCTACCGGTAGCGGGAAATTCCCACCCACAGAGCGCTGTGTTTAACCGTCGATGTCATCGTTGTCCCTAACCAGCTCCGCCGCCATACCTAAAAAAAGAATGGTGCCTTAGGATAGAACGTCAAGTTAAGGTGTGCATGACTTTGTCGGCGCTTTAAAAGGGGGACTAGTTGAGCAAAGTGGCTTGATGGGCGAGGTGGTTGGACTATTATGTTAAAACACTGCAAGAAACACGGTGTGTTTCAAAATGTGCGTTTGTCTTTCCATCTGTCCGTGTTTCTAGCGCTGTTTTAACCTAATACAAACAACTACTTGTTATACAACTAGTTGTTGTTACCATAGGATAGAGCATCAAGGAAAGGTGTGCAAGTAGGATAGAGCATCAAGGAAAGGTGTGCAAGTAACAATATGGTTGATCTAATCTAATTAGGTAAATAATTAGAGCCGATGACATTAATGACTGCGACTGGTTCACAGAAAAGGAAAGGCCCACTGTCTGCCACACCTGTTCTGTGGACACCTTACCACGCCGTAAAGGAAGCGAAAAAGATGGGAATGAAAGCGGAACGAGTGAAAGTGGTGCCTTTAGTGGGAGGCCCGGGAGTAATTTCGACCACTTGAGGATCTTTAATGGCCAGAAACATCGCACAGCACACGCGGACGATTCTTTCGCCTCCATCAGAAGTGTAGTTCTTGCTACTGTAGGAAGAAAGACAAGAGAGAGTTAATTACAGCCAGTTATGCGGTTTACAAGAAAGGGTGAGTATCTGTTACTCGCGGAACAGGAACTAGTTGGTAAGGAATGTGTGAAAAATAAAACGTCTTTAATTGTACATACCTGCCTTTTTCGAATTCTTTACCTCAGTGTATGGAAAAGCTGAAACAGCTGATGAGCTCCGCTCAAATTTTGCATTAGAAAGTAACGTATTCGTCAGCATATTGTTTTCAGCAAAATTAATTTTCTTGTCATAATGACGTTTGAATCACGTTGCGCCCTCATGATCCTTATATATCTGATTTTAATCAATTGTGAGTTTTTTACGTAACAATCCTTTTAACCATTTAGGCACTTCTCGGCACTAGTACACCGGAAACTAATACGCTGGGTTCTCCACTGAAGGGGACTCGTATCGCTATTGCGTTAATGGTTCGCATCTCCAAAAAATTGGCAGTCTACTCCGGGCTACGCCTAGATTATTCCACTGCAAGAATGAATGCTCGTTGGCCTATCTTCTGTTGGCATGAAAAAGTGCTGATTGTGAGGAAACAGTTTTAATCACTTATGTGTCGATGTGCTCTCGTGTACGACAGCAATTAGCGGCATTTGATTTTTGAAGCAAAACGCACAACTATTATAATGAATACAAGATATGCATCTGATAGTGGCTTGAAGTGGGGCATTAACATTTGTGACCCTAAGCAGCCCGACGGGCGTTTCATCGGGGAAAAAAAGAAGACACCTTGCGTCGATGGCGAAGAAATCATTTCTGGTCTTCCGCAATCATTAACCGAGGAATTGAAGGAAGTCATGGTATCTCCTGACGTTCCATTGCCCAGTGTCACATATTATTCCGGCTTAACTTACATCGCTGGTACGTTGTTAAGTTATTCAGTGTCTTCGGGTGTGACACATTCGCTATCTTTCTCGAAACTAACGAAAGAAGCAGTCCCATGCACACTCTTCTACGAGGACAAGATTCTACTGGACCACATTATCCAAAACCAGAGTTTGTTGCCCTCTCGGACAAGTTTGTATCTTATTTTGAAAAAGCTGTCATGCACCTACCACACGCAAATGTTCTCGACGTACTTCAAATCCTGATTCAGCCTGCACTTCAGAATTCACCATTGTTGCCCGGATGGAATTGACAACAGCCGTGCTAAGAGGAACACTTCTTTAATATCTGAAAATTTTCTCAATATCCTTTTTGTCAATTATGCCACAAAAGTGACAGACAGGGTCAAACGAGAGGCCAGCTCCTGATGTGGACAAACTGTCGTAGAAGATTTTAAGGTTGCGAATTTTCTATCCTCAGGTCGCTGCTTGACGAATAGCTAGCAATGTGCAACTTTCAAGTCAGACATTGTTTTTTTTTTATTCTTTGCCGCCCTTTTCTATTATGCATGATTGCTTATGTCCATGTCCTTGATTAAAACTTGTATGAAGATGTCGGTTTACTACATGGATAAAAAACATGTCTGTCAATCGCGAGACTATATATACATATACATCTGCTACTACATATAAAGCCCACTCCACTAAAGAAATGAAATTTTACCTATATGCGTAAATTTTGTTGCTTACTCTGAATCTGAGACGCGCCATTAATTTTTGCCGGTGCCTCTTTTGCTCTGAACAAAAACAGCAGCGCGGTTCACAGCATTTTCACTAAACAGTTTGCCATTCCCTCGCATCAGGTCGCACTACACCTGCTTACAGCTTTTAAAGGTGCACTGCATAGCCTGGTACTTTTAGGTTTGCAACAATATAGGGGCAAAAACTGTTTTGGTAAGTGTACCGGAAGCTTCATTTGACCGTGCTCGGCCTCGCTGAAGAAGGCGCGCCTCTGCGTGCGTAGATTATTGACTGTATTTTGTTCCTCATACACGAGAAATCTTAGACGCTGATTACAGCATTTTTGTGTAAAGCATAAGTGGTGAAATGTCCGGACCTGCCGGGTGCAACTGATGTGCGAGCAGCGCGCGTTTCGCTTGCGTATGAACGGCGGGAGCAGAAGCGCAGCAGTGCGACGGTGGCGACCTCCCCCAGGCACCGCAGGAGATGAAAACACAGTACATTGCTAAGAAGCACCTAAGAAGAGTACTCTCCCTCAAGACCGGCCATAACACAAAGCATACCGATACTATATACTTTTGTCAAGTGGCACCAACTGGAAGCCTCAACGCCATTTAGGCAAACTTACGGTTCGCACTAAATGCGCCAGGTAGCGCCACTATTTCATTTTTAGTACCGGGCTATACTTGTTTTGAGGCTAAAAATCTTGCACCATCACTATGCATTATTGGAGGTACTAAATTAAAAAGACTATTCACAGTACAACATTTATTTTGCAGCAATTATATTTAAGTAAAACTTTCTACAATACACGCGAGTTTCTAAACATCCTCTGATAGTTTCGCATAAGCGAGGCGCCCCTCGCAGTTGCGTCTAGGTCATGACTATTCTAGTTCACTATAGTCATGACTCAGGATTCAGTCACAGGGCTCGCGCTCAGTCTTGTAGCTATAGTGATTCTTTCTTCCATACATCTGGGCATCGTCGCCTTCAGCGCAAGTTACATTAGCCCCCCTAGCACTTCCCTTCCTATTGTAAAGTGCTGTTATCTTCCAGGCTGTTCAACATTGTATTAGTCTTCTGTATATTAATCTTTCAGCCTACCTTTCTGCTTCTCCTGTTTATACAAGTTATCATACGTTGCAACTGGTCTTCTAAGTTACTTGACAAGCAATGGCATCAGCGAATCGCAGGTTACTGAGATATTCTCCATCGACCCTGATGCCTAACTACGCCCATTCCAATCCTTTGAAAACACCCTCTAAGCAGCAGTAAATAGTACTAGGGAGATGGTTACTCCTGGTCTAACACCCGCCTTAATTAAAATTTTCAGCTCACCTAGAGCCTGATCTCGCAATTCCTGCATTAATGATTTCAAATGCTTTCTCGTAGTCAATGAATGCTATGTATACGGGCTGATTATTGCGAGCACCTTTTATGACCTTATTGATAGTGTGGATATGATCGATGGTAGAGCATCCTTTCCGACGTCCTGATTGATCTATTGGTTGATTAAAGTCTAAGGTTGTCCTTATCCTATTAGCAATTACCTTAGTAAATACCTCGTACGTAACTGACACTAAGCATATTGGTCTGTAATGTTTCAACTGCTTAGCATCCCCTTTCTTATGAATAAGGGTAATTTTAGCGTTCTTCAATAATTCTGGCAACTTCCATGTCAAGCATTTTGTATACAGGGTAGCCAAATTTTCCACCAGGAAAACACCTCCAATATTCAACAAACTGTTTCTCCCCAGCTGTTTCGCCGTTTTCATAATTTCTAAGGTTTTATTAACGTCGTTAATTGTTACTGGCGGAACACTTGAATGCTCTTCACTACAGCTAATCTCATTTTTGTCCTGGCTACTTTAGCAAATGTAGAGGTGGGTATAGAACTCCTCAGCTACCGTGATTTTCTTGTCCTTGTTAGTACTGACCCGAGGACATACGGTGGGGCCACATCTCGGAAGCGCCCGCATGACGAAGTAACTGGGATAACGCACGTTGAATTGCCTCTGTGGGATGCTTTCCTAGGCAGTTCAGTTGCGTGTTAGCATTACGTTCATTTATTTATTTAAAATAGAGCTCCGCCTGGGCCTGTATAAGCTCAATTTGGGGTATGAGACCCACTCATACGGCAAAAAAGCACATCACCTAATCAGGGTAATCGTAGTTGGCGAGCTTTACTGCTACGATGATGCGCAGCGGCTGCATCATTTCTGCTGCTATGAAACAAAAAAAAAAAACAAGTGAATCTACCAAACAACCAGTCAGATGTAAGCAGTCAGTGCCCAGGTAATGGGATTCCTCTGCAAGAGCCGAGGAGTGTCAGGAGCCTGACAGATCCTGAGCGCCTTCGCATAGCGCTGGCGGAAGCGGCACATTTCCCCTGCTCCCTTGAACGCAGCAGAGCTGCGGGGATGACATGGATTAATTTTTTAGCAAGTGTGAAGACGCGCATTCCACGCAGCGAATTCTTGGGCACTGACAGTCGCCATTGGTACTCTAGGTCAGAGCAGATATTTGTTTTCCCCGCACACAGTATTTTTTTTTGTTTTACGCATATCTCGATTAGCACATCACAACACGCATGCAATGCTCTATCTGTCTTTCATTCACCGACTCTGTTATTTTAAATTACTACAGTACTGGAGACGCTGCCTGAGACAAATCACCATGCATGCCGCTGCTCGAGACGGCAGAATCTTGTTCACTTCAATGAAACTTCTGTGTCAATGCTTTCATTTAGAAAAATTTGAGACCTTCTGGCCTTCACACGATCTCTCCTTTCTTTGGGTGGGTACTACTCCATGAAGAAGCCAGCATCGTTTCCATCCTTCCAGCAATAGTATCGTTAGCTTCACAAGTGATAAGCGCAAATTAACTCAAGCGCCGTTTCTTGTGTTGCTCACCGAACTCTTAGCGCCAACACTAAGGAAGAAATCTCGCTCGCTGAAATGTCTGCTGCGTACATCATGAGAATGATCACTTGCTGATTTTCCCATTCAAATTTTGATTAAGGAAGGTTCTGAGGACTTATATCTCGATTAGCAATGGTAGCTTGCGCCGGGTTCCCTCGCTTATGTCTGGGTACAGAGCAGTAACGGACCGTATGCCAACAGCATAAATAAATTTCAGCAACCTCAATCACGATGAAAGATAAAACGGTGCAAGACTGACACTATCTATCAACCGAAACTACAGAAAAATGCGACTATTAGCTTTTAAAACGCACAAACTGAAGCGTCTGCTTCAGCAGCAGAAAGAGGAGTCACGTGATCCCACTTGCTTCCCTCTGTCGACGCTAACGCCGTTCGTTCCAGTGGTGGCGATCGCGCCCAATTGCTTTGCCCGCCTTGCCCCTCAGTGTATACATCTTATTTTGTCCATACCTAATTTCCTCTTTAACGCTTTCAGGCGACCGTTCTTTAGAGCATGCTCAATTTTCCTCACGTTATACTGCCATAATTATGTCGGCTACCTTGCGCTTATTGATTAGCTTTGATATCTCTGCTAGATCTGTTATGTCTGATGAGTTGCAGGCTTTCATAATTTGGCCTTTCTTAATCAAATCTTTCGTCTCCATAGTTTACCGGTACCCTTTCTAACAATTCTACCACCCACTTGTACTGCGCACACAGTTATATATCTGAAATTATTCATTGCTTCTAGGCTCAGGTGGGCTTCCTTGGTTAACACTAAATATCTATTCTGCAGAGAGAGCCTGAATTCTACTTTTCGCCTTACCGCTTATTCATTGATGGACTTTTTTCTCACTAATCGGTTCCGTTTCCTCTTCAAATCCAAGTTAATTCAAGGCCTTACCATCCTGTGGTTTCTGTGTCGAACATTGACGCTTACCTCTACATCCTGCACAATTCCAGCGTTAGAACACAGTAGGATGCCAATTTTATTATTAACCTTCCCGATGCGTAATTCCGTCTCCTCAACGGTAGGGTTCCGCAACTTCTTTCTCCTCGCTGGTTGGCTCTCAACGGGTTAAATGGCGATTGATACCGAGAGGTGTCTCTGAACGCAACCTAAAGGCAACATACACTCACTAAAAACAGAAAATGATTGCGTTGAAGGTAAATGAATTGTATTACCGTTGTCATGCCGCCTTTTCGGCTATTAGGAAATAAAAACATCACATAATGTAACCAAACGGGAACACGCTCCAGACGAGATCGTATAGCCTAATTTAACGTTTCGATTGAAAATCGGTAAGTACGGTAAGTAGTGTAAATTCATTGCACCACTGAAGCAGCGGGTACGGCAGGCTTTAAATGCGTTCACATTCATTTTTAACATTATTTCAGCTGTCACCAGGTGACGCTGCTCAGAGAACCCTACCGTTGAGAGAACGGAATCACGCCTCCCCGATAGCGGTTTTTATACCTACTTTCGGTTTTTCCTTTGCTAAAGAAAGTTTTAATGATTCGTCATGCAGTTACTGCGCTAAGCGAACTAAATTAATGCCTTCCCCTTGCTTTTTCTTAACAGAAATGTCATAGTTGCCAACTGTCTGGTCTCCGGCTTGCTTTTTGCCTACTTTGGCATTGAAGTCGCCCATCGGTGCAGTGTACTGTTTTTACTCTCCCCAATTGACGATTCTACATCTTAGAAGCTTTCGACTGTCTAGTCATCACGACTACATGTAGGCGCGTATGGGTCTACAACCTTCAATTTATACCGCTCATTAAACTTATTTGCTATAGCTGTTACTCTCTCATTAATGCTATGCAATTCGTCTGTATTAGCAGCTGTATCCTTATTGGCAAAGAAACCCACTCTTAGTTCTCGTCTCTCCGGTGAACCTCGGTAACACAGTACATTCCCGCCCTTTAGTACAGTATATGCTCATTTGGCATTCTAACCTAAGTCGTATGATATCCCATTACATACCCTCTACTAGCCTTACTAGCTATTGGTTCTAGCATTAAACGTTGCCAGGGTCAGTTTCCAATCGCGGCCTTCCGGAGCCAAAAATTCTTAGCACCCTTCCCTGCGTCAGAGGTCTGAACACAGCGGTGGTCAGTTTCTTCGCAGCCGCTGGTGACAGAGGGCCGGCAGTTTATTACACTATTCATGGGAGGAGCGCGTTGCTGGAGGTGCTCACCGGCATTAGGTCGCACCCCAAACGTATTTATGCAATTCCATCGACACGAGGACTTTTACTTTTTTCTTAATTCGGCGAATAATTTCTGCGGCACCGGCATTGGAAACGCGATCCTCTTGCATGGGAAGCGAATGTTCTACATCTACGCCATCGCTACATCCTACGGTCCTCAGTTACGACATATTAAAATTATATGTTGTTTTTTTTTCAGATTTCTGAGTCCCGAGAGAGGCTTTTCTGGTTCAACGGCTTCAATATTTAAATAAGAGTGAGAAAGACAGCACTCACTACATGTTTTTAGCTCTTTCTTAAGAAGTAGTGAGAGCCAAGGTATTTATTGTCTTCTTTACCTCCATCATGTCTCATGTCTTCAATGAGAGAAGAAAAAACAAATCTAGCATGTTTGACCACATAAGGACACGTTGTTCAAAATGTTTCGCGACATCATAATGGAGAAGAGATGTCTCCATAATGGAATTTAATCACAAAAAAAAAAATCATTGACAGTGAAGTTTGTAGTCTACTATGCGAAATGGACAGAGACGAATCAACTCGCACGGCAAGCACCAGCGAAGGCTTTCAATTTCCAGCGGGAATACAGGGCACATTTAAGGGTTGTAAACATCGCATCAAATATTTGATCAAAAATGTCGCCGCTCATGAATAAGCGCTATACGTGGTAGACACCTTGAGAGTATTGTCGGTGAGTTGTTGAGGATACTGGGATGCGTCTTGAGGAACTAAGCTTAAAACTTGTTCTCGTTCATGCGTTTCTCTACTTCCATTTTTTTTTTCGCGCAGTGAAAACGAAACATTATAAATTAAATATCTCCCCAAGCTTAGGAAAATCACGCTACAGAACCTGCTACTGCAAAGGAAGGAAACTTGTCTCAGGGACTTTACCTTTATATTTATTTTTATTTTAGGAATGACCGTCTGTTCGTAACCATGGATGGAGCACTCCAGTTAACAATCTCAGATTAAGGATTGCACTTTCTCACCACTTACTGAGTTGCATGTCACACGTAGGCAGCATTTCGGCTTGAATCACTTCTGTGATGTCATGCTTCTGAGTTTCATGCGGATTGCTCGTTGCTAAAGCAAGCGTGAGCTTGTAACTCTTGGGAATTAGTGTATTTCCGACGGGATAATACAGCTTCTGGAATATTAAGACACCATCCCGTAAGGTATTCTACCAGAACAGCGTTTAATGTTCTCGGGGTGGGTAGCACCCGGTGGCACCTGGGATCACATAAAGTACTACATAAACAATTTTACCGCGCGTTTAAAGGACTAAGCAAAAATTACTTTGCTTTTAATAATGGTTTGAAACATCACTAAGCATAGGTAATGCAGTTTCACTTCCGTAGATATAATGCGCCGAAATGAAGTGTTCAAAAATGCTGGAGATGTTAGCAACAACACACGCGATTTTTGTGCAGTCACTCTAGCAAGAGAGATTCCAACTGCAGTAAGCTGCAATAGTTATAAGCTGTTATTTCCTTAGTCATTCCGACAATTCTGGCAATTATGTTACTCGACGATTTGTGTACGGAACGTACAGGACAGCGCAGAGATGCCTTGTTTCCTATGAAGTTTTGTTTCATCCAGCAGCAGCTTAATTCGTTATGTTAAGGTTAATAATTTGCCCGCAACGTCGCATTATAATTAAGGGAGAAATGTGCGAACTGTAATCAGTCAGATAAAAGTAGGAATAGTTATTTACGCGAAGAAAATTAAACGAATCGGGGTATAACAATTGACCGGTGTAAAAATATCGCATTGGCACGCTGCACTCTACTACATTCACCACAGTGCCCTTCTCCTTTAGGTGAAGAATTTCACTCGGGTCCTCTTTTGCAGTCCTCTAACTTGTCACGTGTAGTGAAGTTCAGCCCGAAGAAGTGGACCAACCATCGCAGACTTCGAAGCCTGGCATAGTTGCCCCGACCGCAACTGTTGATTGTGTCGTCCGTGTCGATACCCAAGGCTAGCACCCCGTACCGCAAAGCCGTCCAGTTTGCCTTTAGCGTGCACAGCTGTCAAGGGGAAAGGCAGAAAGGACATCAGCGTAACAGCAATCTTCAATAATAGCCTTAATAATCGCACTAACGAAGCTAAGACAGTTCAACTTCAATTTCATAGCCATAGGTTTGTGAGATCTCAGCTGGACTGGTCTGATATCACTGAAATGGAGAGGCTGAAATGTTGAATATCAAGTGGAACAAAAGGGCACGTTGTAGAAACGTGAATGAGAACCGACGGTGCATTATAAAATCGCTATGCAGATGTTAGACATCTAGTAACAAAACTAAACCTTGGATGGTGGCATATTGTCATTGCAGAACATTTCCCACCGGTGAGACCGTTCATATAGAAGGATACAAATATTGCTATATAGCTTTCTTACGACTACTTTAAAGTCACCCTACAGAGATCGACAAAAGGTGTTGCCACCGTACAAATATGAATGAATTAGGAGCACGATTCAGTGAAGTATTCATTTGGTCCATACATTGAAAATTCATATTTAATACAACAACGAGCCGCTCAACATAAATGTTCATCAGCACACAATAGGAGTTGGAGATATGCCGTACTGCTATAGCTTAAGTGGAAGGCCGTCTTTGTGTAGGTACTATAAGGCTCGACACGGTCGATCACAATATTGGTTCGTGTTTCAAAGTATGAGCTCTATAGCTGTTTCTTATGTTTCGCACCATCGCCGTCCACATCGTCCTCAGCCCAAGCGCCAATATCGCCAAGTGGCAGAATTTAGAAAAATATTGTTTACAACATTATGGAGGGAAAAAGAGAAGTATGAGGGTGGGAAGCAACGAGTGGTCCAATGACTTAAGCGTCTATCTCGGCTGTAGAAGGTAGTTGGTTCGAAACCCCCGCAAAAGAATTATGACTACCATTTTCCTCAAACTGGCTCCCTACTTTCTTAGAGGTGTGAGCTTGTAAGAGGCTCCAGCGATCGCACAGAGCTCAAATGCGCTGCAAATGAAGTTTCCTGAATGTCAGCCTGAAAAAGCAACGAGTTCTGAAGGCGCAGGTGTAACCCCAAGAAAAAAATGAGAAGAAATCAGCGGCCCCAAAGTGCTCATTCTTGGAATTTCGGACGACGCACACAAGAATACGTGCTCATTAAACTAGCCCCCACCCTTATCAACTTGGTAGGATAAAATAGCTTTTCGTGCTGGGAATCCTCAACTGCATGTTTTTTTTTTTTTTTGTATTGTTTTTTTTTTTTTTTTTTTTTCTCAGAAGGACCGCCACATCAATCGCGTCCCACACAGACAGCTGGCATTTTTAAAACGGCTCGAAGTTTCTGCGTGCTTTAACTACGTCATGCAGGTATTGCTTGGGCCAATCATTGGCTGGACGGCCGGACAAGCTGTGAGTCTCCGAAACTCTCGGTTACCCTTCCATTTGCATGAAATATTGAAATGTGCTAAATTATTACAGGTCGATTAACACTCGTGTGTGTGCTTCGCGACCGGACCTCATGAGTTGATGGCGCCTGAATGTGTGTGGCATGGGCTACTAAGAATGGCGCATGAATTAGCAGGCGATATATAAAAAAAAAAACGTATCGCTGCCCATAAGTCCTAAAGACCGGGACGCGTAGAATAACGCCAGAAGCTGCCTTTAGAATGGGGAAAGCGGGTGGCACCTTGAAAAACGGAGCTACAATCCTACTCTCCACGCTACTTTCTAAAATGCCGAGCATTGCGAAGGCATTCTTAGGACTATGAAAAGGCCTCTATCAGCTAATAAGCAGATGAGCATGAGTCGTGGTGGTCTAAGGACCTGCCGCATGGCCGCCTCACCACCAAGGACGTGACCGTCACAACGGCCGTTGACCCCATCACCTACCGCGACACAATGCGCCCATACGCCTTTAGAATGTCACGGCGACCTCCTCCTTTCTATAGCACGCAAGAGCCCCTAGAAACACGAATCTTGTCTAAAAAAAGGTTCTCCTCTCAGCTTAATAATCCAAAGGCAGCGCAAGAACTAGCCGGCCTGTCTTTTGAACCAAATGTGCCTCAAGTATACTTAAGTCGGGCCTCACCAAATTTATGAACAATGTTTGGGTCAAGCTGTGCCGACAGACTGTACCTTCACAGCACTGCATGGAAAAGATAACGGCCGGGCCGCCAACCTGACGGCATAGCGGCCCGTCAATTTACTGAAGAATAAATTGCTTTCCTTTCCTTTCTTTTTCGTAGCGTCCATTCATTATGCATGTGTAAATGTTCATTTGTATAATTAGTGTTTTACAAACGTGGTTTCAGTTACAATAATTGTTGTTTTGATGAGTATTATTAGTTTTTAAGCGAACTGCTTTTTCATGCTTTCATTGAAGCGAACTTCGTCTGTTTTTATTTGGCGCTCACTTTGCTGTTGTTTATATAAGTGCCGTCGTATGCCGCTGCTCACTTGCTGCAACAGGGGTGGGAACTTAATAAAAGCGTTATTCGCTTTTATTCCCACCTCCATCTACTTACGGTGATAGAAATGTATTATTATTATTATTATTATTATTATTATTATTATTATTATTATTATTATTATTATTATTATTATTATTATTATTATTATTATTATTATTATTATTATTAATATTATTATTATTATTATTATTATTATTATTATTATTATTATTATTATTATTATTATTATTATTATTATTATTATTATTATTATTATTATTATTATTATTATTATTATTATTAAGTAAAAAAAGCAGCTTGCAAAATGTCTTGCTCGCAATACCTGCACCCACTAACATCGCTGGGTGCAAGGAAGGATGCTATGTTCCGGGCTATTCGGTGATGCTTCATATCCTTGTTCTCAAGACTTATTTATATGGCTGTGGTGGTGGGAACTTTTTGGGGTGCTGCAGCCATTGGGTCAATGAAACTAATTTTTGTATACAGAAGCGCACCAATCAAATGAAGCTACTTGAGCTCGTACGCGTCAGCCGCGCCAGTTTAGGAGCATGGGGCAGACATTTATGCAAGCGGTCAGGGGTCGTCGCTCACAAGCATGTATGCAAGTACTTCCATATCACGCGTTCTGTTAGGCATGAGTGTCCAACCTGACCACTTCACTTCGTCGTTTGTACTGAGCCCCCGTTCCATCAAAACAATAACACTAATACCCATTTTCATAGCATATGTGTTTTCAGCAGTGCTCCTTCAGTTACCATGGTATTTTTACGAGCTCGCCGAAATTTGCTCCTCACTGTGTGATACTTAAGCTATCTTCCAAGAAAAAGCTACACCTAGTTCCCCCTAGCACACATTAGCTATCAACAGCGGCTGCCGCGGTGTCGTAGGGCTTGCTCTTGGACCATTCATGACCTGCGCTAGGTGAAGATCAAACACATACAAGAACAGCCGTTCTACCAGCAAAGCGCACAGTGGCACCTAGGAAAATAGTTGAGCTTAATTATGGTTGGTACCTATATATTGAAGGAGTATGTGTGGAATACCACACAACTAATGCAATAGTAATTAAACCAACTGGAAAGAGCAAGTACACGAATACAAACCCAAAGAGAGATGGATGGGAGAGAGGGTGGAGCCATTAAGGGGGTCGCATCATATTCTTAAAGCCGCTGCCTAAGTGTACCCCTTTTTTCTTATTTGAAATATGTTTGCGAAGCAAGATACGCGGCCTGCAAACCCCGCAAAACCAAAATACCTAAAGTTCAGAAGTGTACAGTATGGTAGTTATTTCAATAGCTCTTTACTTTAGAAATTAAAACAGCAGCAAACGAATTACCCTGTTAGCATCACCATGTCAGTCTGTGTAAGTTGGGCATGAGTGCAGCACACAATGCTTTATAGCAACTGCAATTATGAGCAGGTTTCCGGTTCTGAAGTGCCGTCACCGATGAGGTGGGAGGCGTTACAATGCGCTGGTCCGATTGTTCAGCATGCAGTTACGTCACACACTACATGTCGCAAGGCGAAGTAAGACGCTGAGCAGTGAGCACACAGCAACGTCATATATGACGTAATCGTAATGCACTGGGGAACCGTACAACACCGAGAAACCTAATTGAAATGACGTTACGTACACTAACCCAAAAGACCAGTGAAAATAAATGAACTGTAAAAAGTAAAATGCTGCGGCAGTAACCGCACCGCGCGCACGGCGCGAGATCGAATTGTTGGCGCGAATGGCTAGGAATGCGCTTTTTCGAAGTGTTACTCGTGTTCTGTTCGCTGATAGAAACCCCGTTACAGCTTGGTGGAGCGTGCTGGGTCAACCTTTCGTCTACAATCCTGGAGCTCCGCAGCCATACTATCGCACTTACTAACGCAACCAACGTGAGCCAGCCCTCTGCTTCTTCGCCTACCCCTGTCGCTTTCCCTGGCGTACTTCGACAACAGGACCCGGCCATTTTCAACAGGACCGATGATCACAATGTGGAGGATTGGCTTGCCTCCTAAGGGTGGGTAAGCGACCACAACCGATGCGACGAAGCCATGATGCTGTACAACGTAGTGTTCTCCCTCGCAAACGCTGCCAGCCTGTGGTACCGCAACCACGAAGCAGATTTTACCACCTGGTCTGCTTTTAGGCGGGCCTAATTGAAAAATTCCGCCACCATTTTTTCTGAAGTTTGTGCTCCGAACAGCGCCTGCGATTTAGAACTCATCTGCACGGTGAATCCTTCACAAGTAATATAACAGATGTTGTTTGCCTGTGCACCTGTGTAGACGCGTCCACGCAGTAAGCGGATCGCAGGAGATACGTATTAAAAGGCATCGAGGCCGACGCATTCCAGATGCCTGTCGATCGCAACCCAACAACCGTTGCCGGATCTTCATGCTTTGCCAAACCTATGATGAGCTCCGCAAACAGCACATTGCAGCACAACCACCATTCATGCAGCCTGGCTCACTCTCCAGTCTGACTGTGTCAGCGACGAGCAGCTCACTGCTTGACCACATTAAGGACTGAGCGCGAGGATGTTGCACGACACTGTCCATTTTTTTTTCATAACGTTCAGGGGACTCCATCTCACCTGGCCCCAACCCTTGAGGCATTGATCCGTAGTGAAGTGGCTGAGGTGATACCAACCAATCTTCAGCAGGCTCCTGTTGCAACGCCCTCGCCCCCCCCCCCCCCCTCCCTCTTGTGCGCCGATGTCCTAGGCGCCCCTGCGCCGTCTCGGATATCTCATTCCGCCCTCCACCGCTGCTAGCCGCTTTCAGTCCCCCATGACCGCTTTCAATCCCCCTCTTTGTCAAACCCTTTGCGTACTCGGGACAATCTACCAATTTGTTGTCAGTGTGGTGTTCCTGGACATATTATGCGTTCCTGGATATATTACTCACGACCCTACGTCTACGCGCCTATCTGAGCACACGCTACCTCCCTCCACTTCCGCCGACCATGATTCCGCTGCCGACCAACTGCCCGCTCGCTACTGTTCTACATCCCCAAGGCGCTATGTTTCACGACTGCGTCGATTCACTGACGCGACTCACTAAAACTAGTTACCACAGTTCCCGAGGTAAGAACTGCGTGTACGTCGAATAATATAAGGCCTTATCTCGTCCTGCAAATGTGCTCGAAGTTGTAGAGTGTGTGACTGTCTTAGCCTTTGTGAATACGGGTGCGGCTGTGTTTGCGATAGGTCTAAAACGGCGCCGCAAGCTTCGTAAAGTTACGACGCCTTTACCCGACCTTTCGCTTCACATCGTTAATGCACAGCGTGCATTGCCTTTGGCGGCCTTCACAGCCGGGGTTGTCATTCAATGCTCCTTTTATACCATAAAATTCGTCGTTTTGTTGGCGTGATCACATGACCTTATTTTAGGCTGTGGCTTTCTCTGAGATCATCATTCCATCATCAACTAAGCTCGCGCCGAACTAGAACATCTTCCGTGCACCGCCACTTGGAATACCAATCCTGCGCTCAGCTATCTGACTGTGGCTGCCGACAACGAAGTCCATCCACACTCATCTTTCGCCCTTACTGTTTCCTGCCTCTCTGCACCTGACAGCGCCGTCGGTTTCACACCCTCCGAAGCTTCGCATCTCGCCACACCCTGCTTCTACCCTCCGTTGTGCTCACTGTCCAAGAAGGCCACAGCCTAATTCAGGTATCCAACCATTTACTCAGCCCATGCTCTTGTCTCCAAGAGATGGGAGTTCCAATTCACCTCATCTGTCTCCTCAGGAACCTGTATAAAGGACAAGAGGCCACAGTCGGAACTAGGCATGGTCTTACTGATTGGTTTCCGATTGGGAAAGGAGTGAGACAAGGCTGCATACTGTAGCCCTGCTATTTATTTATTTATTTATTGAAGATTTCTGGGAAACGTATCAACAACCTTAGATATGCGGGTGATATCACTTTAATGGCAGACATTGAAGTGGAACTCAAGAGTCTTCTGGTGCGCATACAAGAAGAGAGTGATAAGTTTGGGCTTAAACTGAACATTCAAAAGACAAAGATCATGGCGTCTTGCCCTATAAAGTCCTGGAGCATCAAGGGACAAGAAGTGGAAGCTGTGACAGATTTTCTCTTCTTGGGCTCTAAGATTACCCCGGAAGGAGACTGCAGCCATGAAATTAGGAGACGCCTGCTTCTGGGAAAGAAAGCCATGGCTAGCCTTGACCGCCTAGTAAAGAGCAGAGAGATTACACTGCCAACCAAGATCCGTATAACTCGTGCTATGGTCTTTCCAGTTGTGATGTATGGATGCGAGAGTTGGACTGTGAAGAAGGCTGACCGCCGAGGAATTGACGCGTTTGAATTGTGGTGCTGGCGGAGACTCTTGAGTTCCTTGGACGGCCAGAAGATCAAATCACTCGATATTGTCGAACATAAACCCTGACTGCTCATTGGAGGGTCAACTTCTAAAGTTAAAGCTCAGCTACTCTGGTCATCTGATGAGAAGAGAGGAGTCGCTGGAGAAATATTTGATGTTGGGAAAGGTTGAGGGTCACCGGAGAAGGGGTAGGCAGCGAACGCTATGGTTAGATGGCATCCTCGAGGCGCTGCAGATGAAGTTATGTGATGTTAGGAAGATAGTGAGAGACCGGAAAGCGTGGCATGATATGGTCCATAGGGTCACGAAGAGTCGGACATGACTGAACGACTGAACTGGACTGAACTGCTCTTTTCTCCATGGTGAGTGCCCCTTCTCTTACTTTACCTTAGTGTACTGCTTCTGCTGCAGCAGGTCTTTTCTGGTTCTGTCAACGGAAATCTTAATCCACCACAGCACGACCAGCTTCTTCACTTACTGGACAAGTTTCGCTCTTTGTTGGATATTTCGAAAATCCGACTCGGCCATACCTCTACCTCACTCGCGAGATTAATAGTGGTAAACAAAAGCCGCTGCGTCGACGCCCATACTGCGTCTCGGCCGCTGAACGACAGAATATTGAAGACCAAGGGGACGACATACTTCAGCGGCGTAACATTCAACCTTCTAATAGTGCGCGAGTCCCGCCTGTCATCCGTGTAAAGATTAAGAATGGCATTATACAATGTTGCGTCGATTATCGGCGCCTTAACCACATCACCCACCCGACGTCTATCCGCTGCCTCCTAATGATGGCGCCATCGACTACTTACAAGATGATTAATTTTTTTCGCCTTTAGATCTGCGATATTGGCAAGTCCCTCTGGGCGATGTCGCGCGCGCCAAGACTATTTTTTAACATCTGATGGCCTCTACGAATTCAATGTCATGCCCTTCAGGCTTTGTAATGTGCCGGCCACTTTCCAGCGCATGATGGATATGACTTGATGATTTCCATGATGGATTTGGTGATCATGGCCTGAAGTAGAAACTTGTATCTGCTATCTAGATAAAATCGCCGTTTTGCCTTCTGATTTTGAGAACCACCTTCTCCGTTTGGAGTGCGTGTTGAACTGTTTTATCCCAACTGGGCTCCAACTTAATCCGAAGAACTGTCCCTTTGGCGCTCGCGAAGTCTCTATTATGGGCCATGTCGTCTCAGAGAACGGCGTACTTACTCATCTTGCCAAGCTTCGCGCCGTCGCTGAATTCCTGCAGCATTCAACTAAGAAATAACTCCGCAGCTTTCTCGTCCTATGATCTTATTTCCGGCCTTTCTGTTCAAAATGTCGCCGCTATGATGGAGCTTTTAACGAACCTCCTGCGCGGCAACAACGACCCGATCGGATGGTCAAACGCCTGCGACACCACGTTTACAACCTTTCGCCGTCTTCTCGTCTCGTCTCCGATTTTACAGTACTTCGAACCAAATGCTCCCACTGAAATTTATACCGATGCTAGTAGGGTTGGCCTCGACGCTGTTCTTACGCAACACAAACTCGATTTTGAAGCATGCGTCGTATCTTACGCGAGCCGTTCGTTGACGAAAGCATAATCTTTACTCCGTAACAAAAACGTGCCTAGCCATCATTTGAGCGACCTTCATCTTTCGCTCTTACGTGTACAGCCCCCCTTTCAATATCGTCACAGACTGCCATTCCTTCTGACCTCCTTGCAATACCCTACAGGCCGGCTAGCCGGATGGGTCTTATGTCTCCAAGAGTATGATATTCTTGTCAGCTATCACTCAGGCTGGAAGCAAAACGATGCCGACGTCTTGTCTTGCTCTAACCTACAACCTCTCAGTGCCTGTCATTCGGGCGTCGAATGCCCTTCGTTGACACATCCATGGCGGAACATGGCCGGAGAGCAACAAGAAAATTATTAGATAGCTCCTATTCTTATCAGCTTTCTGTCGGATGCAATGGCCGCTCCAGCATCTTATGGTATCCACCGCCAGGCTCCTCACTCTACCATTCTTGACGGCCTCCCCTACCGCCATAACTACACATCTGATGATCAAAAGTGGCTGCTTGCCATCCCTGTTCATTTGAAGTCAGAAATCTACGCTTTTTTTTTCACGAAGACCCCTACTACGCTCATGCCGGTGCCTTTAAAACATACTGACGGCTTCGCCTCAGCCATTATTGGTGTAGTATGTTTAGTTACATTCGCAAGTACGTCCGCTCATGCGCCAGCTGTGAACGTCGCAAGTCTGGCCTTCACCTCAGTCGGCTCGACGTAACCTCTTTGTTACCCTCGCAGCCGTTCGACCACATTGGGATCGACCTAACCGTTTCCATACACTGCTATTGGCAACCGCTAGGGTATCGTAGCCATTGATCACCTTACCCGTTATGCTGCAACCGCGCCTCTTGCTGAGACTACGGTATTCCATATTGCATCTTTCATCACCATTTTATTCTGCGCCATGGTGAACCCGATGAACTGTTGAGTGTCAGAGTACATGTCTTTTTTTCGGTGGTAGTGGAACCTCAATCGCAAACATGCAGCACTACTTGCCGCTCTATTACGGCCTACCATCCATAGACGAAAGGTTTTACAGAAAGGTTTAACTGCACCTTGAGCGACATGCTCTCCATGTACGTCGCGCCGGACCATTCCAAATGGGGCCGGCTCCTATCATTCGTTATGTATGCTTATAACACCGGCACCCTGACTACTACTGGCTTCTAACCTTTTTTTCTGCTCTAGGGACGCGAACCTTCCTTTCTGCTTTGCACGATCGTTCCTTATCGGTCTGAGGCGGCCGAATGCGCAACTGTCTCTGACGCTTCCAAGAACGCTCAGGAACGCTCTCTTACGTCTCGACAGCAGAGACATCACAAATGTCACTTCGACTCTACCCACACTCCTGACATCTTCCAACCCGGCACTTTCGTCTGGCTTGGCGTATCATCTACGACTCCCGGTCTGTCGCCCAAACTTCTGGCCGAATATCACTGACCCTATCGTATCCTCGAGCGCACTTCGCTAGTCAACTAAATCTAGGAACCCGTCAAGCCACCCGCTGATCTGCACCGACGTAACAGGTGAAGCTGTCCATTGTTATCGCTGTGAGCCGCCAGGAAAACTCGTCTTGTCGCCGGGGGTGATTCTAAAGAGGAGGGTGAGCTTCGGCAGCAGCCCAACCGCGAGCGCACCGTGCGAGATAGAGTTCTTGGCACCAAAGGCATGGACGGTCTCATTGGCGAGGTCTCTCTCGGGTCCTCTTCGCTGCTAGGATATTGTGTCACAGAACAAAATGCTAAACGAGGAAGTGGGAGCAGTTGTCACTTAAGCTCACGCCAAACGCAATTGTACACGACTTGTGAGTGTTCTTTAACGTTCTGGTTTATTGGCGCTTATGCGTTGTTGCTTTCGCCTCTGACGCAGGGAGAGCATCTTAAAAGCAGCAATGGCTCGGTATCAGTAAAAAGAATGGCGACCAAAAGATATTTCACACTTGGGCGGTACCTATCACTGAGGCTTCACCTAGTCATATTTTAAAAATGTAGCTTAGCAGTATACACCTCAATCATGCTCGCCTTTACATGTCTAATAATACAGCCTTGAACAAAAGCTTAGTTTGGTTTTGTGGGGTTTAACGTCCCAAAGCGACTCTGGCTATGAGAGACGCTGTAGTAGAGGACTTCGGAAATTTCGACCACCTGGGGTTCTTTAACGTACACAGAAAAGCGTCGCGGTCAAAATCCCAGGAAAGATGTGTAAACACCCTTACTAGGACATCGTAGTTAGTTTTATGTTTTTTTTTCAAGGAAAAACAATGCAAATATTGTACAAAAAATACAATGCAGAACAAAGTGGCGTCTGGTTAAGGTTTGTTCGCCATTTCCTCTTTGTTATGAACAACAATTTGAAATGTATCTGATGAAATTCAAGTGCTTTCTGACCTTATAGCGGTAGGACTCCTCATTGTCGTACACAAGTGTCATTTGACATTCCCGGCATGCGGACACCACGCCCGCTGGACGAGTGGCGATGTACGTTGTGTTGTACTGCGAGTTGTTGCAAACCTGTGTGGAAGTTAGTTATTGCCGTAGACCCATGGTATCAGTACTTTTCTAGCAACAAAAGTATCATCTTCCCGTTAATGTCTATAAACTCCCATATCAACGCGATGTGCCGAGCTAGTGATTTGTATACATCTTTAATCTCTAAGTGTGGCGAAAGAATTTTACCAGGAACGAAAGGCTTGAAAATAGAACCAGAGCTATGGCGAACTAGCGGGAGTAAGCTAGCGAAATTTTTTTTTTAATATGATACGTTGCGAGGCTTGTTGGCTAAAGATGTTTTGCAAAGGAGAAAAATCATTGAAATCTCTGGCATCGGCCCCATCTGCGTGGAAGAGCCACAGCTGTTTTATGCATCCTCTAAATGAAAAATCGAAGAGTATTTTTTCAGGTGCATTCATCACTCAGTCCATTATGTCATATGCGCTGTTTGAGAAGCATGAGTCGAATATTTGATTTCAACTCAAAATGCACAGACCCTCTTCTTACCTCCACCACGCTGCCAAATAGAGATGGAGGTTCTTCGATACCGCACGACACATTGAAGCCGTACTCGTCGCCATCGAAAGTATACCACTTAGCGAACAATGGGACAGTCACGAACAACGCCGTCTTGGGTCGCTTGAGACGGGCAAACTTCTCTAGGTCGGAGAGCGTCGTGCTCTGCATACCGAAGATGGTGGTATCAAAATCAGAATCACTTTATTGAATGAGAAATGACTGCTTACGAATATTTGTATATTTCAGAAATATCTCAAGGAATTGGTGAATATATTCACAATAACGAGTCGCGGTAATAAATTAGTGCATGGTTTCGCTCAGCACAAATGCAGCTTCGACCCCAACCAGTTTATAAATTAAAACTTTGCTGTTACTTCAGCCATAAATAAGAAACTATCGCAAGTGGCAATGACAGAGGTTATTTCTATTTTTCTTAAAGAAACCCTCAGAGACCCACTAGATTGTTCGCAGTGTCTTGTTTTTTTTTTTTTTTTCAGCGACAGAGAACCATAACAGTTCGGCGATTAGTAACCTCAGAGGCAGTTTTCGCACCGCTCAACGCAATTTAAGAAGGCAATGTGACAGCGGTGGGTTTGGATCCTTTGCGCAAGGATGGAAGTTCAAGAATACGACAGCATGCAATGCACAGAGCGAGTGGTAGTAGGACACTCAGCGTGATAGACCGCGGTAGTATAATCAAACTTGTGAGTCCAGCACCTTACTGGACCCCCGCATATTGAAGCTTTAAAATCATTAAACTAATTTTAGTCATGTTGCCTCAGTCCAATAGGGACGTCCATTCTTGTGTCAAATAACATATTGAATTGGATATTTTCGGATAATATGGAAATATTGAATATTTGAAGTGCGAACAAAACGTAACGATATCTATAACGATCCGTGCTCGAATCCTACGAGAAGTTCCAGTGTTAGAATCCGCTCCGATCAATTTTCTTTTTTCTGGGATGGTAAAAATTGGAGGCTTCCCAGATACCTCGTGATTTCCCGATTTACCCTGTGAAATATTGCTTCAATAAAACGCGTGTTTTGCCGTTTTTTTTTTTTCAATTATCTGGTCATGTCCCATTGCGTTAGTGCTAAGGCCCTCAACGCCTTTCTCAAACACGCTTTCTCACAGCTTTCTTAAGCGTCACAGTAAACAACTGCGAAATATTGCAATGCACAGTTAGAACACACATATGGGAATAGTCTACAGCCTCGCGATGCTTTTAAGATCGTTTAGTTATCAGGCGATTGTTCTATAATTCTACAGGTGACTGTTTCGAACATATGTACTATATATTACAACGGTCTAACCCTCAGACAGGCAGTAAAATATGGTTTTTATATTATGTTCAGTGATCGCACAATGCTAATGAGTGTCTGTAAAAACCAACGAAGTCAATTTTCGTTTATGAAAAGTAACATAAATTCAACCATTTCGATGGAGGCCGTGCGGATTTATTCGTCGTTATGATGGAATCCTATGTTACGCGGGAAAGGCGAGGTGCACACATCTTCCTGCTTAGAAATGCGTTTGACCAAACATTTTCGGCATATGGGTCTCTACAACGGGAAGAGCTTTTACGAAGAGTGTAAAGTTCATGTAGTTGGCAACGGCACGAAGCTGTTGACTCGCTATTTTCGTAAACGTTTTGTATTCTCTTAAGTGCGAGGTGAACATTCGCTTCTCCCCGAACAGAAGTTGGGACTTCCATGCAAGTGTTCTCATGTACAGGACCTCAGCTAGGAATGTCATAACTTTATCTTAATATTTATAATATTGTGAGGCAGAAGAACGCACCAGCAAATTCACCTTTTTACTTCAGGTAGGCCGAAGCAGCAGCTACCGACTAGTCACAGCTTAGCAACACTTCGTCTTCTTCGCACGACCCGATGACCGATGATGATTACGCTGAGATGAAGATGAAGGTCACTCACAGTGCTTACAACATTCCCCCTCCCGAACGAAAGCGACCATCCTGGTCGCAAATTAAATCTTAAGGTCGGCGGTTAAAGGGTTTCAAGCGCGACACGTGCACAATCTCGGTGCCGCGACACCGACGATCGCGAACAGGCGATGCAGGTGTGATGAGATAGTTTACAGGGGAAGTTTGTTCCAGAACCGTGTACGGGCCAATAAAACGGCTCAGAAACTTTTCACACAGGCCGGGGATGCGAGTAGGTGTCCAGAGTAGCACTTCGTCTCCAGGGCGGAAAGACACTGAGCGATGAGTCGCATCATACGTGCTTTTCCTGGAAGCTTGAGTGGCTTCAGTTTGAAGGCGGGCACGATCACGGCAGTGGGCGATACGAGACACGAACTGTTCGTGGGAAGGCGCGGCAGAAGGAGTAGAAGCTGTGAAGAAAGATGCTTCGAGGGAGAAGGTAGGATGGCGGGCATAAACAAGAAAAAACGGAGAGTAGGTGGTGGTTCGTTGAACGGCAGTGTTGTAGGCGAAGGTTACAAAGGGGAGTAAAGAGTCCCAGTTGTTGTGCTGAGGGTGAATGTAGGTGGATAGCATATCAGAAAGGGTGCGATGAAAGCGTTCTGTGAGGCCATTGGTCTGAGGGTGGTAAGGAGATGTAGTTTTATGCACCGTGCCTGAAGCATGAAGCACTGCGGCGAGGACGGTGGAGAGGAACGACTTGCCACGATCGCTAAGGAGGAGGCGAGGGGCGCCGTGGCGAAGAAGTATGGTGTGGAGGAAGAAGTTGGCGATTTCGGAAGCGGAGCCGGAAGGAAGTGCTGCGGTTTCAGCGTATCGGGTGAGGTGGTCAACGGCAGTAACGACCCAGCGGTTGCCAGCTGGAGTCAAGGGCAGGGGTCCATACAAGTCGATTCCGACGACTTCGAAAGGTGTGGAAGGACATGGGAGAGGTTGCAAGAGACCGGCAGGAGGCGACGTAGACCGCTTGCGTCGTTGACAAGGGATGCAAGACGCTACGTATTTTAATACTGAGGTTGAAAGGCCAGGCCAGAAGAAACGACGTTTGATGCGGTCGTAGGTTTTGTGGTACCCAAGGTGACCTGCGGTGGGGTCGTCGTGGAAGGCTTGTAGAACTTGAGGACGCAGGGAAGAAGGAATTACGGGAACCCATGTGTGGCCCAGTGGGCTGTAGTTGTGCCAAAATAATGTGCCATCCTGTAACTTGAAATTTTTGAGCCGACGACGGAGACGGGCATTTGGAGGTCTAAGAACACCGCTGAGACTATCAATCAGCTTTTGACAGTAAGGGTCAGCACTCTGGTGGTGAGCAAGATTGCAGTGTATATCTGGCATGGGAGCAATAGAGGCGGCGCTCAAAGACTGCATAACTGTAGGGTTTAAATGGCTTGACTCCGTTGGGACAGGAGAGGAATGCGAGGACATGGGTTGCGACGGCAAAGCAATAGGGCAACGAGAGAGAGCGTCGGCGTCCTTGTGCTTCTTGCCCGATTTGTAAGTGACAGTAAAGTCGTACTCTTGAAGGCGGAGGATCCACCGCCCGAGACGACCGGACAGATTTTTCAAAGTGGATAACCAGCATAGGGCGTGGTGGTCAGTGACGACTGTGAAGTGACGGCCGTACAGGTAAGGACGAAACTTCTGAACAGCCCAGACGACGGCGAGACATTCTTGTTCGGTAATAGTGTAGTTTTGTTCCGCAGAAGTCAGAGTTCGGCTCGCATAGGCAACAACATTTTCTGTAGAGGTGTTTTGGCGTTGCAGAAGGACAGCGCCAATGCCATGGCTACTGGCGTCGGTGTGCAAAATTGTCGGTGCTTTATCATCAAAATGGCAGAGGACGGGACCCGAAGTCAGAGCACGCTTCAGAGTTTCAAATGCTTCTTCGCAAGCAGGAGACCAGATGAAAGGCGTGTCGTTGTGAAGAAGCGCATGTAAAGGTGAGGCAATAGAGGCGAAATTGCGGATGAATCTGCGGAAGTATGATGCCAAGCCGAGGAAACTGCGGAGATCTTTGACCCGAGTTGGACGGGGAAAGTGCAGCGCAGCAGCGATTTTTTCAGGGTCAGGCTTAATTCCTTCGCTGCTTACGAGATGGCCAAGAACTTTAATGGATTTTGATGCAAAACGGCATTTCTTCGTGTTTAGCTGTAGGCCAGCGCTGGAAAGTGCTGTCAAAACTTCATCGAGACGAGTAAGGTGATCAGGAAATGACGAAGAAAAAATGACGATGTCATCTAAGTAACAGAGACATGTTTTCCATTTGAGGCCGCGGAGAACTGTGTCAATCATACGCTCGAATGTAGCAGGAGCGTTGCAGAGTCCAAAAGGCATTACATTGAATTCGTATAAACCGTCCGGTGTTGCAAAGGCGGTCTTCTCTTTATCATCTTCATTCATGGGGATCTGCCAGTAGCCTGATCTTAAGTCAAGGCTGGAGAAAAATTGGGCACCTTGCAAACAATCGAGGGCGTCGTCAATTCGAGGGAGGGGATACACATCCTTACGAGTTATTCTGTTTAGAGCACGGTAATCTACACAAAAACGAACCGAACCGTCTTTTTTTTGCACTAGCACAACAGGCGATGACCAGGAACTAGACGATGGGCGTATGATGTTGCGTGCAAGCATGTCAGCAACATTTTCCTGAATAACTTTGCGCTCGGTTGGAGAAACACGATAAGGCCGGCGTCTAACTATGCTTGATCCGTCGGTGAGTATGCGATGCGTTGCTGCAGCGGTTTGACCCAGTGTGCCGGAATTGACGTCGAACGAGTCTGCGTGCTTGTTCAATACAGCGAGCAATGCGTCTGTCTGGTCTGTTGTCAGGTCGGTGCTGATCGTGTGGCGAAGTGCTGCACTGAGCGAGGCAGGGGATGAATCAGAGCGATCGGAGGTGGAAATGGGAAGAAGTGTGACAGGCTGGGCGGAAGCAATTGATGCAACAGTAGAGTCGCGTCGCAGAAGAATGGGCTCTGATGTGGTGTTGAATGCGGCGAGAAGAGAAGAACCGCTGGAGAAGCGAAGAAGGGACACGATGATGATAATACCTCTTGACAGGAGACGAGGGCTGGGTGTAATCAGGACGTCGCCATCGGTGACGGCGTCAGAAGTCACAGATAGAATATCTTCGTTGCCCGGATAGAGGACGTGATCGGCAAGCATAACTACACGGGAAGAAAGTGGTTCTCTATCGGCAAGAATGTTGCATTCAGTGACTTCAATAGTGGGAGGGGAACACGTAATGACTGCTGAGGCGTTTTGGAGGAAATCCCAGCCGAAGATGAGTTGATGGACACAGGAGGATAGGACAGCAAACTCAATGAAGTGCAAGATGCCATCAATGGTGACTCGGGCTGTACACGCTCCACAAGGGTTAATATTCTGTCCATTTGCAGCACGTAAAGGAGGACCGGTATAAGGTGTGCGCACTTTTCGCAGTTTTAAACACAAGTCAAGTTTCATAATAGAAATAGCGGCGCCGGTATCAATTAAAGCTTCCAGTTCATGTCCCTCAAGGAATACAGTCAACATGTTTGATGGGAGCAGAGGAGGAATTGGAGCGACGACAGGCGGTGCAGTTTTACCTCCGGAAACTGCACAGGTTAGTTTTCCGTTTGGCGGGCAGAAGCTGAAGATGGAGGGCGAAGGGGCGACGAAGTCCGGCGAAAGGGTGACGGGGAGCGACGACGCGATGGCCGTGCTGTCCTAGACCGGTCAGGAGAAGTCGACGGGGAGGAAGAGGGACGGAGGTCATTATCGGTGTAGTACTGGCGAGGAGGAAGCTGGTAGGCGTCGTCACGTCGAACGTACCCATAGCTCGCACGCTCATCTCGCAGTCGTCGGCGACAAACGCGTGTTACATGGCCGCGGATTCCGCAGTAGAAACATACTGGACGAGGTGGGAGAGGCCGCCAATTACCATACACCGGTGGTCGCGGGGACAGGGCGGCGAGGCTGGGTGGGACAGGCGCGTGATGGACAGGAGGACAAGGAGGAGGAGCCGCAGTGACTTCAGCATACGTCGGAACGTAGGGAGGGGCTGGTGGTTCTGTAGCCATGGGACGATTGAGTGAAGTAAGCTCCTCCTTGATAATGCCACGCAACCCAGTAGATTGAGCAGGTGGGCGTGAGAAGGCAGGAACCGACGAAATATCATTGTGGAGCTCTTCCCGTATTATAGATCGTATGATGGTGCGCAGATCAGTTTCGGGAATTTGGCTCGGATCCCAGGTGTTGTTGAGGCGGCGCGACTGTAGATAGTCAAGTCGCTGGCAAGTGGCACGAATGTCTGCCACCGTGACGGGATTTTGGGCAGCTAGAGCTGCGTAGGCAAAAGAGCCAATTCCTTTTAAAATATGTCCGACACGTTCAGCCTCGACCATGCCATTGTTAACTCGCCGGCAAAGGGCGAGTACGTCCTCAATGTATGATGTGTATGTCTCTCCTGGAAGCTGCACACGGGTCTCTAGCTTCTTTTGAAAAGAGGCCGGACCAGCACCAACAGTTCCAAATATCTGGCGGATCTGTGTCGTGAATTGAGGCCAGTCAGGAATGGCGTCCTCATGGTTGAGGAACCACGTCTTAGCCACGTCACTCAGGTAGAATGAGACGTTGAGTAGCTTCATAGAAGCGTCCCAACCGTTAAAAGCGCTCACCCGATCGTACTGCTGTAGCCAGTCTTCGACGTCGTCACCGCGGAGACCGGCGAAAACCGGAGGGTCGCGCTGACGTGAGGTAACTGACCAAGTTGGGTGGGTCAAATGGTGCTGAGCAAGTGCACCTTGGGACGTCAGTGGTGCAGAGGTGGCATGGGCAGCCGTGGGATGCCCATCGGTAGCTACAGGCGCCGGAACGGTGAGAGCAGGGGGATGTGACTGCGCCATGGCGGTTGATGTGCCGCCAAGAACACGACCGGAACGGAGCTCCAGGGGGTGCCGCGTTGAGGACGCTGGGATCAGGAGTCACTTCCACCACTTGTGAGGCAGAAGAACGCACCAGCAAATTCACCTTTTTACTTCAGGTAGGCCGAAGCAGCAGCTACCGACTAGTCACAGCTTAGCAACACTTCGTCTTCTTCGCACGACCCGATGACCGATGATGATTACGCTGAGATGAAGATGAAGGTCACTCACAGTGCTTACAATATTATCAATATAATTAGCATTAGTATATATATATATTTTATATTAATAATATAATATAATATTATCATTATTATTTATAATATAATAATATTATAAATAATATTTATATATAATATTTACGCTGGCGTCGCCCGAACATGTTTCCGTCTACTGAGCAACGAAGTTCCTAGATTGACCGATTGCGAGATATCACAGTGCGGCGAAAGAAAAAAGTTGATAATTTGGCCGTGGCACCGGCCATAGGCGCGACGTAAACATTTTGGCTGTTGGAGAATCCTCTTAATCATAAGAAACAAGGCTCAAGTCTCATTCCAAAGGTAATCAGGTCATGATTAAGATAAGTTAATCAGAGACCGAAAAAAGATTCGCGGGAAACGCTATAGAATTTTCTTCGTTAAGGATTTAGTTAAGAAGGCCATAAAGATTTTGGAAGAAACTTAAGCATCAGGGAGTATCTTCATAAACAGCGAATGGAGACTAACCATGCTGTACTTGTAAACGTTTTCATTGGAGAGGTCTTCAGGAAGCGCTGGCTTGTCCAGGAACATGGGAGGCATAATGCGACAGGCATACCCACTGTAGAAGTCCACCTCCGCAAGGTGTGAGACGGCTACCAGTGCGTTAGGCGTGTACGTGGTCCTAGAGATGCGCACAATACGCCAACATTTACAACTGAGATACTGAACAAGACATCTGCGAATATATATTATTCAGAAATGCCCATTCATCAGTGTTGTACAATGCATTGTTTTATAATGGCTTGGTCTGATTCGGTTAATGGCGTATAACGTCCCAAACCGACTGAGGCTATGGGACGTCACAGTGGAGGGCTCTAGAAATTTCGGTTGCCTGTAGTCATTTAAGGTGCATTGAAATCTCACAGCACACGGTCGCCATGCTTTTCGCCTCCATCGAAAAGCGGCCACCGCCCACGTTATTCGACCCCGCATCCTTGGGCACAGCAGTCGAAGGCCCAGCCTCTGCGCCACCGCGGCGGGGTTCTCTAATGAATGAGAAGCAATGAGTCAATGAGTAAGTGTAACAAGAGACCACAGAAAGCTGTGCGAGCCCCTGAGAATTTTGAAAATGCGCGTAGTAATGCTCCTTCGTTAAAAAGAGTTATGCCAGGACTTTTGTTGTGCTACACAGCGAGAGCTTTTTTTTTTTTTTTTGATGTTTTCCAAAAAGACCTCTATGCAACCCCTGAAAATTACAAAAATGCGCGTAGTAATGCTTAATTAATTGCTAAAAGAAAAAACGAAGACAGGACTTCTGGGTGCTATGCAGGAAAGCACTGACAGCGACAGCTTTTTATCTAAACAGGCTCTGATAGAACTCCTGAGAATACCAAAACTAGTTATGCTCCTCCGTTAAAAGGATGACGGACAGCTACTTTTGATTGCTATATAACGAAGCATTGATGGCGATTATTTCGTGTTTTACTGTAAAGAGGCACCAATAGAATTCTAATGAATCACTAAAATTCGCGCAGTAATGCTTCTCTCTTAAAAAGAAGCAAGACAGAAGAAGAAAAGGCCATACAGGAAAGATTCGAGCAACAACTGGGCTTTATTGAAGAATAAGTGTCCCAAGTAAGCCATTCAACATTTGCCTAGCGAAGCCAACGTGCGTCATTGGAAAGGAAAACAAAAATACGAAGCAACACATGCAGAACTGACAAAAATTAGTTTTTTAGCAAGTAGGCCGATGTTTTGCTGATGCAGGCATATCAAAGAGTTCTGGTGAAATAGCCTTAAATAGTCTCGCGATTTTACTTCTTTCCACGCCTGCCAAGAAACCTGACATTGCACACAGAGGGCAGCAGCCGCAATAGTGGCAAAGGCGACACAGGTTTAAATGTCTCATACAATTCCTGTTTTTTTCTTTCAAATTGCTTTAATTGGCTTCTCTGCCCATGTGCTGTTCGTGCTTATTAGAGAGCCTCGCTATTGAATAAGGCGCAGTCAAGGCATTGCTGTGTGGCCTTTCCGTTTTTGTATTGCGTAAGCAATACTACGTCAGTTTTCAGCCCGTCGCGTAAACCCGGCCGGTAGCCACGTTTGAACTTCAGAGCGAGCGCATATAGGGCCCTTCTTCAAGCTGTCGGGTAAACCCGGTCGGTAGATACGCCGCGCCGCAGTTACAGCTAGGACGCTGCCGAGTGGAGGCGCTGCGTTCTCGCCAGATGTTTCAGAATATGGAGAGGAGGTAGAAACTGAGTATAAAAAATGCGTGTTCGCTCACTTTGCCCGACCATTCGACATGCGGTGTGATAAACAGAATGAGAAGCTACGTCGGCTTGCTGCAGCCAGGAAGCAGCAGCGGGCTCAAGAGACGGATGAAGAAAGCCAATGGATTAATGGTTTTAAAGCAATATTGCATACACAACCTACCGGGTTTACCTAAAGCTAAAATCCACCTAATTTGTTTATTGGTGTTGATATCTAAGAGTAGGAGAGAGCATTAAATGACGCACCGCGACATTTATTATCTCGCGTTCTTTCCTTTTAGCTCTTGTATCGCTCTATGATTTAAAAGCCATTTTATGCAACTGACGACGCATTCCATGGAATTTATGTAGCGTAGAGCTTGAGGACTTACGTTCGAAACGCCTTCGCCAGTTCATCGTGCCATGCCTCTGTTCCAAACATCGGGACTGCCAGAAGCGTGTAGGTGGGGTGCTCCACAGTTTGCTTACTACTCAGCATCTGGACTACACGCTGCAAAATTAAAAATAACGCCTGTTTCATGGCCCCACATTAATCGCTGCCGCTACAGTTGCCAGCTGAAATACGGTGACATCACGGACAAAAAGTCTGTAGTCCAATTTCACCAGCTCATAAATATTTGACTTTAGAAGTCTAACTGCCCGAGTTAAAAAATGCTATGCCCCAATTCACTTAAAGCGGGTATTCCCCGAGTTGTATGAGTGCCTGGAAGTGGCTTTTTCATAATCCCGGCTGCTAGCGTATTTGACATACTTTCCGTGCAACCAGGTATAACGCATATCATGTCGTTGTTTTCTTTAGTTGAATGCCCGTGGGTTTGGGTAGTGTGGCCAGTATGCATGCATCTGTGGATGATTACAGAGTATTACAGAAAGGGTGTTGTTTACATAATAGTCACATTATATCACTTATTATTTTTTTTTCCGCATGGACGAAATTCTACCCGACAAATGTGGTACTGTTTGGAGCGCGTAAGTGATTATAGCCGCGAAACTATCCGACAGTCCTATTTCTCAATTAACCATACCCTAAACGTTTAGGGAAAAGCTTGCTTAAATGTGCTTTGCAGAAACGAAAGTGCATAGGAAAAATGCTGGACTCGACGAAAATTTACTCAACAAATTTTGCTTCAAGGGAAGGATGGCATGTAGCAACTCGTACCACAATTTAGTGTTTATGCCGGTGTATTGGAGTGTGCGCACTGTATTGAAGGGGCAAGGAATTCTAAAACAAATTTCATTTACTCCGTCTACTTACAAATATAAGTTGACATTATGCCAACGGCAGAATTCGATGCCAAAGCATACAGAGAAAATTCCGAACGACGCCTATGTCTCAATCCGAGGAATAAAGAAAAACAATTCCAGAGGCCAAGGGTCAATATGTCGTTTCACGCTACCAATGACAGGCCGTCATTTAACGCACAAATGAGGTAATTATTTATATTTTTCAGATTCGCCCTCGGCTATCGTTAAGTGTAGGGGAGCTCAATCTATGCGAATTCATCAAGATATTCTGTGTAAATTGTTCACGCTGCGTTAAAAATTCCAAGCTGTTGAGCAATGTTACCCTCCAGTAGTGTCTTCATTATCCTGAAAGGAATACGCAAATTCCTCCGCTGAAGCCCTTGCCTAAACATCAATGTAATTGACAAGAAAGTAATTTAGCAGACACAGAGTGGGACTGTTTAGGTCCTTCTATGCTGTGCCTTTGCTTTCTGGTGATGTCTCACTCATCGCTGATGTTAGAATGCTGTTATGAGTGAGCTGAATAGGCTACGTTTTACAGGCTGCATGTTATTTTTACGAAATAAACGACAATAAGAGGCATTCTACTGGATGTGTGATTAAACGTCACGTAACTGCTGGGCTACCTGCAACACACTGAGCACACGGACCAAAGATCCTCCATCGAAGTAGATGTATCCGATATCGATGTAACCGAAGTGAAGGATGTTCAGGTTCCAGAGGCCTATGATGTCGTCACGTACTTTCGATAGGTTATTGGCCAGCATTTGCTCCAGGGGACTCTTCATCCTGCAGAAGCGAGGCATTGAAACTGTTTCAAAATTCTTGAATTTTCTAGTGCACTGCCACAAAACTAATCATCACGATTTTGTTCGTGGGAAACGTGAGAAACCGGATTAAAGTGAAACAGTCGGTACCACACAAGTCTATATTGGGCACGGTACGTTCTGCCATAACTAACCTTCTAAGGTGACGGCACAGAACTTTTTGAATGTTGTAACAAGGCAGGTAAACAAGAAGTAACTTTAGCCAGGCGTAACATTCCGCAAGTTTCGGAGTGCAACTGCTTTCCCAGGCATCGGCGGACCGTACGCTGCTTTGCTGTGGTTATTTTTTAACAGTATCGCGCGGGCTCTCAGAGCTTCATGTGTCTTAAATTTTTGGCTCTCTTGTACCGTATCTAAGCCTTCCATAAAAAGCGAAATCACTCGCAAAAGACAACTGCCTGTAGAATTCCCCTCAGACTGAAGCGTACACTGCTTGCTAATATATACTATTGCTGAAAGCGTCGCTGTTTTGGAACCCGCCGCCCCACTTGTTGCTCTTCCGCTGATCTTGTTTCGCTTCTCTGCTAAACTTCAGGCACGGCAGGGAAACGGGAGTAGAGGAGGCTCAGAGTCCTTTATTTCTAACATGTTAGCCTGGTTTATACATTTGCAGCGTTGAAAGTTTGGTAATATACACAGCGCATGAAGACAATTAGGATCGAAGCTTTCGCTTGATGAGGGCGGGGCTTCAGCACATGCGGTTATACTGATAAGACACTTCTCTTATTTCCGCACGAAGAAACATAGTGTCCAAAATAATGGCGTCAAAGCATTAATCTGAGCAATCATGTCCCCACAGATTAAGGAAATACCTCAAAGGGGCCAGTTAAGAAAAACTAAGGAAGATGTAATAAAATCTTAATTTGCTTTTATTTTTGGTTTTGAGAGAGCTTATTTTTGATAATTTTTCTCGCTGTCGAGCTATTCGCATAGCTCGGAGACCGATGCTGTAGCGAATACTACTCAGAGCAATTAGGCACACACTGGTAAGACTTGAGCCATGATTATCGAAGGCACTTTGACATTCTAAAGTCAGCTTTAGAGTATGGCAGTGATGAGGTCCAAGTGTTCGATTAATATAAAAATTTGGCATTTCGATGCTTTCGCTCATCAATAAACTCAATATTATTAAAAAGCCGCTGAATTCTTACACGTCGTACACGTAGGAGAATCCTGCACCGTACTGGGTTTTCACATGGGTCCTGCCGAACTCGATGAAATGCTGGAATCCTACTTCGTAAGGTACGCCAAGGTTGTAATTTCCGTTCTTGAATAACGAGTCGAAGAATAAGAAGCCGCACAGGCCATCGTCTGGGGCCACAAATTCCCTGGTTATAAAGTGGTTGACTGTACAGAGGAGCGTCTGCGAGAGCCACGGGCCTCCTGAAAACGCAGAGAAAGAAATCTCGCCTTCACGAAATCTAAACAAGTACAGTAAACACTGGCTCAGCGGTTGCGACGTATTCGCGCGATAGAATACTGAATACAGTACTTGTATTCCAGTGGAGGTGAAACGCATTCAAACACTAGCATACTCCGCGTTCTCAGCAGTCTGCACAACACCATGTGACCTAAAATTATGTCTCAAGATGCTGTTTAAGTGTCCACTCTGAGTGGGGAGGTAATGAGCTTTCTCTTTCATCACAAAGAGTTAAGAAGCAGCTATTTATAAAAAAGTTAATGCTGGCCTAGTGCGTGGAAGTTAGGTTTAAACCGCTCCTCCTCTGAATGCAATGGGCGACTGAAAACTTGCAGAGCCTCTTTTTCTACAGCAACGGCAATAAAAAAAATCAAGCCCGAATAACCATGCGGAACAAAATTATCAATGTCATTGCTTTTCAAATCCTGTATGCATTTGATAAATACTGCAACCCTTATGTCACCCATGACGCTCGCGCGAAATATAGTCTTTTAGCGTGCAGCTCTTTGGTGCCCGTTCGTGCATTTTGCGTCATCACCGCCCGCCGCTGGGGCAGCGCGCGAACAGCGGACAGTTTCAAACTAAAACAGCGGGCGGTGAGTCGATATAACACATCGCACTGATTCACGCCAGTCGGCGGACCCATTCCATTTGCGTGTGCATCGGCTAACCACTCGATACGTGATTTAGCCAACGACGAGTTCCCGTAATGAGCTAATGCTTCTACCTCTCTCTCTCTCCTCACGTACGCTTAAAAGCCGCATTTTCATAACATATTAGCGCTCACTTCGAGGCCCGATTTCGTGATTTGGCGCGTCCGTACATGAGCGTATGTGAGGATAAACACTGCTTGTACTGTGTGCTGGCTGCGCATTCACAGTACACCTGCGCACACTGCTCTTCCGGTTAGCGCGGCGTTGATGTTACAGTCTATTTGAAGAGCTATTTGCTGCACTATGATTGGTATGGGTAACTGGGCGAGCAACGATAGCTGATACTACCCGATTGTATTGGTACGGGCCTGTACACTACTATCATGCTCAATGCTGCAACAGCTCGCGAAGCTGTGTTTAGAAACGCGGAATTACTGGACTTTGTGAGTTCGGTGCCCTGATATCAAGTACCCTAAATTAACAAGCAGGTTAGAAAGCTACTACAAAGGTCATTTGTAGTGCCATGCTCACCAGCATCATTTACCTAGAGCACCTGCCAGAAGAGGTATTGAGCTGTGTTTCTACATAGAACAAACTATAAACTGGTAAAGTTAGGATTATAGACGTCGCGCATTACCCAAGGGAAGCTGTAGCCTTATAGCCACTGAGCCCTCTAGTCAGCGATCTTCCACATTCCGCACGCGCATTCTTCTGCTTTTGCTATCAATACTAAGCCCCTGTACTACATCTTGCAAGTGGTTTGCAGCCCTCTGGAGCCTACGGGTACCTGAGCGCATAAGAACGGCGCGCTCAGCGTGAACATATTCCTTGGCGTCCACCATCGAACAAGTGGTGACGTCATCACTGAAAAGGGAGAAGAATATGTTCGCAGCTGCTGCAAAAGGAAATGTTAGCCAGCTGTGAGGGGCAGCTCACCGATTCACCGAAGAATCCACATTGTTATATTTGTGGGTGCGTTGCCTGGTAATTTACCTAACGAATCACATGATCCTGGAACTTTCCAATCATGATAGCTAACTATTTTTTTAATTAATGTTTGTTTGAAAACCATGCCGATGTTTAACGTAGCTAAATGTAGTATAGGGTGCGAAAGCGCATGCAAGTTAGGTGTAGTTTATCTCCATATTGATGGTAGATGCAAGTGAAATTGACGCTGTCTTCTCGCCCACTGTTGATTGATTGATTAAAACTAATTTCCACCGATTTAGGAGGCCCCCTACTCCCCGCTCCTGGCACGCAGGCCTGAGGAACGGGGGCTGGAACCCCCGCGACTAAGGACTGGCGAATATACCTTGGTTATTCGCGGCCTCAGCCGCCAGGCGGACGGCTTTCTGCTGGTCAGCGGGGACGTCGCTTCGCAGCAGGCTTACCCAGGCTTCTCTACTTTTAATGTTGTCCCTAGCGCCCGGAGACTTAGGGCATTCCCAAATTATATGGTCGAGGGTCCCCCTCGCTTCGCAGGCTTTACATTTATCGTTTTTTCTCTCATCTATCTGGGTGTGAAACAACCAGACGTCGCTTGACGTGGCAGATCTTTGCTTTCGAAGGCAGCTATGAAGTATATAAATTCTAACGTCAAACCCACACATCTATTTATAGTAAGCACAGACATAGGAAAGTAACTTCGAGAGCTGACATCATGGAAAGCGCCGATTAACAAGTGTCGCGTCATTTCCCCTGCTAGCTACCACAAACCACAAGCAAGCTCGTGAGAAGGACCGTGATGTATGCTGCCCAAGTTGCCATGAGTGGCACAGATATAAAGCCCCATTTTAACAATGCCCTATTGACGATTATGCGCAGCGTAGCGGAGTCTCGTCTAACGTGGGTTCAAATGGGTCTGAAAGGCTGCATTCCAATCTCGCCCTCCCGTCTGATTGGCGAAGCCCGGAATAGTAGCGCCTGCCAATTTAACCATGCTATATGGTTCTGTCACGCCACTGAAACCTGAAAGAACATCATTTTTGAGCGGTATGTGACTGCAGTGCTCCTATCTTTGGTGAAATTAATGAATACGAATATTTCTTACTGCTGTCCGACGGTAGTTCTGTTGCCTTGGTTGATTTTGTGGGCGATCTTGTCGTCGGATTTGTCGTCGTTGGCCTGGTGGTTGTATTAGTTGTGGTGCTAGTGGCGGACGGGGTGGTAGTAGTATTGGTGGTTGTAGTGATGGCGTCAGTTTTAGTTGGCATGGTTGTGAGTAGCGTAGTCGTGGCTCCCACCGTTGTTGGCCGAGTGGATGTGGCGGTCGCTTTATTTGACTTCGTTGTGGGTTCCGCAGACTTCACTTTCGTCATCGCTGATAGTGTGGTTGTGGTAGTGGTAGCCTTGCCTTGTGTTGTGGCTTTGTTTGAAGTTGTGAGTTCCGTAGACTTCACTTTTATTGTCACTGACAGTGTTGTTGCCGCAGTGGTGGCCTTGCCTTGTGTTGTTGCTTTGTTTGAAGTTGTCGTGGGTGCTGTAGACTTTACTTTCGTCGTCACTGATACTGCTGTTGTGGCAGTGGTAGTCTTGCTTTGCGTAGTTATTTTGTTTGACGTCGCTGTGGGTGCCGTGGACTTCACTTTCGTAGTCACTGATAGTGTGGTTATGCGAGGAGGGGTCTTATTTTTTGAGGGCATGGCTGTAGTGTTTCTCGTCGATGGTACATTTTCAGTAGACGATTTAGCATTCGTCGATAGCCTCGGTCCATGCGATGAAGTTTTCAGCGTACCACGTGTTCGCCGCAATTTCTGCGCTGTTGTTCGCATTACTAGGGGTGATGTTCTTAGGATTCGAACATCACCAGAGGCGTTACTGGAACTATGCTTTTCTGTGTACCTTTCATCTTCGTGTACAATGCCATCTTGCGACTCATCGTCTTTCTCTGAAAGGAAGGGAACAAAATAATACGTGGCGTGGTCAAGCCTGATTCAATAATCATAGATTCAGTATATCCTTTGTGTTTTGCTTACTTGCCTGGACGTTTGCGAAAAAGTTTAAGCACAGACATTTCATCGGAAGACTCGCAAGCACTTTAAGGCGTGCGCTAATGATTACTTATGGTGTATGAGGGTATGGGGCCAATTATGTTTTCCAGACCGCTATCTGTTATGCGGAATATTAAAGAAACTGTGTACGTCCGACTGTAAGCGGGCAAACTTATTTCATTGCACTTCATTATTTCACCATTGACGTTACTAATGTATCCTCTGACAGGACTTTCTCCCGCAAAATTGGTGCTGTAGTAGATTTGTTTAAGCCCGGCTTAGTCGGAAATTACTGTTAATAATGAGGAAACTGCTGACCATTATGACATACATCAACGACTCTATTGTTGAGATTGGTCTAAGCATCAATTCGTTGTAAGGTTTGATTTTAAAGCTTTTGCTGCTGCGCTCGCGTCTAGTAGTTATAACGGTGACATAAACCTTTTCTGTTTCGTCTTTAAGCGAAAGCTTCGCTATGCTATGTAAAGCCAAGGTCGCCGTGCGGAGCCGTAGCCGCTACTATATATGCATACGCCGGGGAACAGGTGCGCCGCGCTAAGACGTCAGAGTTCCTCCAGCGCCGCTTCTGGCGGCGACTACGCAGCCTAGCTGCGCCGAACAAACAGCGCAACTGCCGACTCCGATGCCTCGTTAGCCGCCACAAACGCGAGATGCGTGACGTCAAAGTTGCGCCACCGCTAACTCGACAGGTTCGCCCACAGTCCAGGTTTGTCAGTTGTCAAAAGTGACACCTAAAACTATTGCAGTTTTAGATACCGCAACTCTATCTCTGGAAATAACTGTATATGTATTAGGTAAATAGACGACAAACAGAAAATAAACAAGCGGTGACAATAAAGAGCTTTACTATGTGTAACCCTGCGTACAAGCTTTCGCGATACGCTAACTTTAACCGGCAGTAAACTACAGCAATTTTTTCTTACTTACAGTGCGGCACCTGCAGTAATTGTATGCTTCGTTTATGAAGGTAAAGAGCAATGGTATAGGCGGCCGATATGTACCAAAATTTTGCTTCTGAATTTTAACCTGCACTCACGAAATGGCCCACAGGCTGACGTCGTCCGCGTGCATGCTGAATCTCAAGTTTTCCACCTTCCTCAGTTCTGCCGGGAGGCTTCGCATGGCAACATTAAAGAGGAACGAGGACAGCTCCGAACCTTGCGGCGTACCCCTGGTTCCTAGTTTGACGGTGGAGGATTCAATGTCTTGAAATTTATCTTTATCGTTCCACCGAAACCAAGGAGGTGAGGGTACTACTAGGTCTAGACCTGACAGAGGCGTTCCATAACGTAAAGCACGCAGCGATTTTTTCTGGCCTCCAAGAATTGGGGGTCGGAAAAAAGACAACTTATGGAGGCGAAACGAAGTGGCGTCCGTATGCTGTGCGATGTCACTGCACGTTGAAGATCCCCAGGGGGTCGAAATTACTCCGGAGCCCTCCACTACGCCCTCTTTCTCTTTCCTGTTTCACTCCCACCTTCTTCCCTTCCCTTACGGAGCGGTTCAAGTGCCCACAGAACAAGTGTGACAGATACTGCGCCTTTCCTTTCCTGTGATCTAATAATTATTAAGAGAAATGATGGAAAAAACGCAGACTTAAAAGGAGGTGTTACAGATGCTGTCGGTTTAACACGCAAAGCTTTCGCTCCATCACTATGTTTAGGCCGTGCTTAAACCCCCAGAATTTTGTACTACAAGGGTGGCTGTAAAACCCCATTCCATGGGTTTTCCGTGATTGCAGTATTCGGCGCAGCAAGAAGGTGGCAGTCATATTGGAGAAGGGTTACTTCGGAGAGAGGAAGGTGTGGAGTGAAGACAGGGCGAGAGTGGGGAAATGTAGCCCATGCGTAACAGTGCTGATGACGCGAGACATGTACTGCAGGAAGAAACGTTCAAGGATGGTGGTGCCACGAAACTCGTGGGGCAGTGTAGGGTACCTCGACGCACCCCCCCCCCCCCTCCCGATCAGAATGTTAGTATCAGAAACGGTGCTCCATAACTCTACACATATGCATGTCATCTTGAAATCTGTACCCGAAATTATCGCGAAATGCAGAATATATCAAGTGGTATCCCATAATAAATATGTGGCCATTGATTGATAAATCCATTATTGTTTTGTCTTGGGCAAACAGAGAAATTATTCTATTATTGAGGAATAAAGAGATGCACCATTGGTAGGTAATCCGTTTAGGTGGTGTGGAGATATCTTAATAAAGGACGGGACAAGAAAGGCAGTTGAATGCGATTTTCCTATTGTGTTTTTTGGACCGTCCTTTGCACTGTTTTATAAGGGGATTACAGTTCCACCAAACGGTGCTCTTACCTGTTCTGAAAGTATAATTGAAGAACAACACCAGGAGCAGGAGCATCGCCACCACAGTCACTACAACACTTGTCTTCCAGCATTGTGACTGTCCTGAAAAGTTATACGTTCCAACTTAAACTTGGAAAGTCAGTATATCCTCGATGAGGCTTTAGACTTTGATACAATACTGGAAATTAGAACACAGTTGTTGTTGTTGCTTTTGTGGCTGTAGGAAGAAGGAAAAGAAAATGCACGGGCCTGCAACTGGCTCTGTAGCTGAGCCACCTCCGCTGCCTCGTGCAGACGGAAGAGAAAATAGAGAAGAAAGAAAAGAAAGAGGGAAAGAAAGACGCGCGCAGCACCAACAGCCGTCGTCCACCACCGAAGCGGTGGCGGGTGCAATGACGGCCTACAGCGGATAAAAATTTGGTGGCAGTCTAGCCCCCACCGCAAGCGGCGGAGACCTACCTGTCCCAGCCCCATGAGGGGAGAGAACACAGTCGGCATGCAGTGATGTTTATAGTGACAGGAAGTGTACCGACAGCCGCTTGAAAGTTTGCAGTCCTCGACCATAGGCAGATATATACTGACAAATTCATGCCTAGAAAAAGCAACTTGTGCGTTATTAATAGGCGACGCCTTAAAGTGTCTAGTCCAGATATGACTAAGTCTGGGAAATGGATTTCACAGCTGAATAAGTTCACTGCAGTGTATTGCTGGTCTGAAGACATTGGCAAAAGTTTAATTATATAGCGTCCGCTGCAGATTAGTCATGAAAGAAAAAAACTAAGACAGGCGTGACAGTGCGCTGGGAAAAGAGCCGCTTCTCTGTGAAGAGGAAGGGATATTTCTGCTACCATTTCGCCACCTGCGAATCATGCTAGGCGGCTGGTCGTATATAGCCGCCTCTTTCGAGCACTAACTTTGACAACTATCGTCCACCCGATGGCGCGAGGTCAATGTTTTGCACCAGTGGTTTTCCTTGTTGCTATGCCAAAGTTACTATACGTGCACCTAAAATGTAGTTGGACACTCTGAAACAAGTTCAACCCTAATAAGCTTCTGGAGAAATAAGGCGCCAATTTCTGATTGAATGAATTTAGAACACACTGAACTCATCGCGCGATGGGTTACCTGCCCGAATATTTCCTGAATACAGCATTACCTGCAACGGGAAGTTTTGTGTCGAATTCCGATCCTTCCCCCGGCACATCAATACGTCCGATATTCCAAAATTTCATATGTAGGGCCGGCCGTATATAGAAATAAATAAATAAATAAATAAATAAATAAATAAATAAATAAATAAATAAATAAATAAATAAATAAATAAATAAATAAATAAATAAATAAATAAATAAATAAATAAATAAATAAATAAATAAATAAATAAATAAATAAATAAATAAATAATGAATGAATGAAGCAGGAGAATGGCACTATAGTTCACAGAAACAATTCGGGATCTCCTGGTCAAAGCAGTCTTGACGGCCGAAACGAGGTGGACTGGCTGTGTATCGACCCAGTGATAAGTCGAACTATCGAAAGTTATGTGGCTTTTGCATTTTTTCTATACCTATTGGGCAACTGCCCCATCGGCCACAGGTATGAACCAAAATAAATGAAAAAGGATAACACACATTCTAATTAAGTGTGACTGCGTAGGAAGTGGATCACTGCTCACCTTCTTTCCGACTCAAGATAGTGAAGAATGCGAGTAGTAGTCCGAACAGAATGACGATGAGTACTGGAGGCAGTATCTTCTTCCAGACGCTGCGGGACGATCTGTAATATCAATTAACATCATATCCTTAGGCTCTGGTGGCATTCCGACCAACACACGGCAAAAAGACCGAATGTACGTATAACTATTTGCTGATCACATTCTAGCGATAGTGTGTCATTCATAACCATATAACGGCTTTAAATGTGAGGATATTGCGTTGAGAATTCCCACAGCTGTATGTCTATGCGTAGCTAGAGGGTTGATGTCTCGCGTTATATTTCAGATGATCATACCATGCCATATTCATCTGCTAAAATGTACAGAGAAGCGCCCATTTCTTTATTTCATACTGCTTCTGAGAAATTGGTTTGTTGTCATTTGGCCGTAGAAAATTCCTTAATTGTCCGCATTGTGTTCGTAACGTTGCACGCAAGTTATGGTATGACAAGTGAAGTTAATTATTACCAAGTCCCGCTTGTCATGTAAGACGCTGTAATAGAGGGCTCCAGATCAACTGAAACCAACTGCTATTGTTTAAAGGCTGTGAGATGGGCCACTTTAACCGCACTTTTTATTATTTCCTTCCATCGAAATTCGGCGTGCCAATGGTCATTAGCGTCATTGCTGACAGAGAGGGATCAACGCCGGTTAAAGTTTTCTTGTCCCAAAGCATAGGCCATTTCTCACATACTCACACTTCTTCCGTGGCTCCTCTGAGGGCTGTGGAAAGATGAGCGATCATGTGTGTCGAATATCTGATTCAAACAATACTGAAGCGGGTTTAGTTGCTATGGACCTACTTACTTTCAAAAAAGCGCGCAGGTGTTCCTGTAGCAGGAGCTGCATTCATTCCTGAAAGACGAAGACAAGAGCAGGTATAATTTTGTTTAAGAGCAGGAAGAAGCAATAGTACAAAACATGGTGGTCATCGAAATAAATTTCGCTAAATTTTCAACTTGAGATACTTTGTATAGTGGGGAAATGTTCATGTAAATGTAGTATGAAGCTAGCATGCCGTTTGTGGTAACAAGTGACGCAATATAAGTAATGTTTTAGACAACAGCCATCAGAAGTACCCAGTGTTGCTTGAAAACGTGCTCGACAAACGCCTGCATCGACGGTAGTCGCGAATGTAAGAGGTTGCATTAGCCGGTCAATGAAAAAAATTATGAAAACTACTTGAAGGATCAAAACTATTGGCTTCAGTACAGCGGGCCTTGTTGACCTTTCCTGAAGGAACGCCAGATCTTACATCTTCAAAACACTCTGTAATGTCGATCACTGTCCTCAAACTAGAAGTGCAACATATAAACCCAATTTTTTTTTTTTTTTCAAATCAGTGACATACACAGAATTAGTTCGTTTTATGAAGGTGAATAATTTTTGAAAAAAAAAGGAATCTTGGTTGATATTTTATTTTAGCCCTGTCACTGTATTGGGGGACACGGCGAATACCAGCAGTCATAGTGCTTCATTTAGTTCACTAATTAACAAAATACGCTAGCTTTCTTTTTTTTTTCATCGGGTGTATTGTAGTTATCGTATTGGATAGTATTGGACCTCGCCCTCTGTGCATAGCCAATGAGAAAAATCTTAAGCAGAAATTATCACACACTACCGTACCGATCACACACTGCTGTCCTTATTAAAAAGCACCACATAGTTCCTGTCACGACAAACTAGAATCAATTAAAGGGAAAGATTTTTTAGTGATTTGGAAGGATTGCGAAAAAACAGAACCTATTATAACTTAGGGTATTTAGCACCATAGAACGTTACCAAATGCGAACTAACTACAGAAAGCAAATGCTAAAATATTCATTGCCGGCAGTTTTAAACTAGATCTTCACAGAGCAAGATATTGACATAACCAGAATATTGTTAAATCATTGCGCGCTACGTTTGAGTCATAATTTCCCATCTTCTTCGCACATATTTTATTCTTATTTTTTGTTTGCTCCCGAGTGTGATTTAGCTTAGGCAACATGTGTGATGATAGGTGTATTGCCTCTATCGCGCGCTGCTGTGCTGCTTTGTGTGCGAGGGAGCCAGGGCTCCTCAAGCTGTTTTTACAGCTTTTTACCTGGCCTCCTAGCAACAATCTCTGTTGTTGCAAAAAAAAAAATCAATTTAAAAGGCCTGCACTTCTCGGCCTGATAGGCGATTCACATCGCAACATAGCACCATTCAGCGCATCAAGCATAGATTGCTCCTCCTCATAGCGAGCGAAAGCATGTACGCATTGTGTATGGACACGATTGTTATCAGGGACACCATGGCCGAAACAAAACTGACAACTAACCATGGCGCGCACGTTGGGCACTCAGCGTATGCCGGAAGAAAAACGAAATCTCTGTTTGGAGCGATCTACATCACACGCACCGTGTTTCGGTCAGAATCCGCCTATCAGGATGAGATTAGTGATCTGACACGTGCGTTTATTATTGAATAACGAGCTCCTATTCTTCAAATACAACATCCCCTCAAGTAAAAAATGAAGGAAATGAAAATATTTATTTGATTACAGAACTAATTTAAGTAATCTGCCTCTTACGTGGACTCACCTGTGACTTTCAACACAGCTATAAGGCTAGAATAATATAAAAAACCAGTTACTTTTCATTAAAGTTTCACACTTTCTAAATACACCTCGTGTTCACACATGCCAGCGCTAACTTGAGTTGGATTTTCTTAATGTACTACCTCGTCCAGTAGTGGCAATAATTATCCAATTCCGCTCATGTGCAATTTTATTAGTAGAACCAGTAGCTATGTGAAATTCTTATACGTGCGCTAATAAAGGTAAAGACCCGTTGAATTTAAAGGCTGATGGGAACCCATAAGCATATCAGCGTCTTTTACCTGTTGTGGCAATGAACGCTGCCCATGAGCCTAATTCGGAAGGCTTCCAGAAATCGTTAGCGCTTCGCGCTACTATTTCGTGGGTGACAGTACGCATAAGCTATAAAACTTCCTACCCATTAAGATGCCGAAGCAACATGCTCTAAAATAATGGAGCTCACCTGCGATTCTGATGTCTTGAGCCAAGCGCAAAGACAGAAAGCTTCGGCGGGAAGAGAAAAACCATACGTGCTTCTTCAGCGGGAGCTGCTTCTTCTCTGGCGCGAGCAGGGGCCGCGTGCGCGTTCGGTTTCTTCTTCGAAGATGATGGTGCACATTGATAGCATTTACTATACTTTCCAAAATGAAAATTAGGGAGTAGTGAAAGGAAAGTGAAAATAGACACACTTGGCAGCCCCGCCGCGGTGGTGCAGGGGTAAGACGCCCGACTAATGTGCCGGAGCACCCGGGCTCGAACCCGACCGCGGCTGCTGCGTTTCGATGGAGGCGAAACGAAGTGGCGTCCGTGATACCTAGGTAGTCGAAATTTCTCCGAAGCCCTCCACTACCGCTCCTCTTTCTCTCTTTCTACTTTTACTTCCACCTTCCTCCCTTCCTTTACGATGCGGTTCAGGTGTCCACGAAATAATTGTTGCAGATATTGCGCCCTTCCCTTCCTGTGAACCAATTATTATTATAGTAGGCAATAATTTCGTGCAAAAGGCACGAATATAAAGATTGTAGCAAACATAATATAATATGAATTCACCAGTTCAAGAGTGCCAAGATAATCTATTATGAAGACGGTTGCTGTATGCGGGGTTCTAAAAAAGGTAAAGAACTGGTAAAAGATAAGGTTATCAGCACAGCCCGCTATAAGCGAAAGCTGGTCGGCATTAGAGGCCGAGAGGCCTGTAGGGGAAAGTTTATTTTGGTGTCTCCCGAGCCCGTTTTTACATTTTTATACGTTAACGTGCACACTTGGCCTTGTTCCGCTTGCTCTTCGATTCGATCGCAATCCCTGTAGACAACGTCGGCCATGCGGATGCAAAACCAAGAGAGATGGTTGCACTGCGAAAAAAAGTGAGGTTTTATTGTGTCTAAACAGAGTAAAGCGTGTGATAGCTTTCATAAAGATAAATTATATGTGCCGATTTCTGCAGTCATTATACATGGCGTGAAAGTCACAGAGATTCAGAATATTAGGATCCTGGGACTCATGTTGCAAACATACTATAGCAATGCGGCCGCAATCAACAAATTCAAATGGACGGTCCATCAAACAGCCAGACTAATATATAGAACTATCAATAAAAAAACGAAGACTGTAAGACCATGACCTCTTCAAACTTAAAACTCAGAAGAGACGAGAAGGAGAGAGTCGACGTCATCATTAGAATGACTTACAAAACAGCCATGGGCTTGGTTCGCTCTACTCCCAAAGAAGGGCTACTAAAACTCAGGCTCCTCAATACCTACAACGAACTCGAGAAAGCCCAATAACTGCCCAAACAATGCTCCTGTCTAGCCTCGCCAGCCCGTAGAACAATACTTGAAAGACTAGGTATTGGGGTCGGATCCCTACAAAACTTCCCTCAAGCTATTACAAGCAACATGAGAAAGAGAATCGGTTTGGTTTGTGGGATTTTACACCCCAAAACGACTCAGGCTATGAGAGATGGTCGAAGACCCTGAATCAGATGTAGGATGTTCTGTATACATCGACGCTGCAGAAGCCGCGGGCGACGATATTAGGTATTCCATATGCGAAATTACAAACCCTATCATTAACCCAGATAGACTGGTTATGTAGGAGACGGTTTCCGCCCTCAGACCGCTAGTCGCGGAGGAGGCCGCCATCGCCGCGGTCATCGCCTTTACTAATAGTACTGCTATAGTAAGCGACTTTAAGTTGACAATCAGCAACTTTGCTAGAATAGGATTTCCGATCCCGCCGCATAAATGTTCAGAAAAATAGGAGAATCTCGTCTCTTAAGGGATATCGTACTAATATGGTTCCCCATTTATGCGAGGAATCTAGATAATGAGGCTGCCCACCAACACGCTCGAGAATTACCAGGCCTAGCGGTGGCGCAAAGACAGGAAGAACCACCATTCGGTGAGCCAATCATATTAAACAAACGTACTGCACATTACAAGTAATAGGAATATTTTCCCACTCTATAAGACACTGACCAGATATACCAGCTAGTTATATGGAGACAGCTTCTGACGGGGACCCATCCAGCACTAATGATATATCAAAAATTCATAAATATGGATATGTATCTATTATGTCGCTTTTGTGGCGAGGAAAAGAACGTCGACCATTAGATCTGGGCGTGCATATTCCATAAGCTTCCGTCCGAACGCTTGCCTGATCCCTCCAAATCCTTGGGAAAGCTAGGGTCCAAGGATGGCCCGGACATTCAATCCAAGGCCGTCGAATGGGCCGGAGTCACTGAAGGTCTCCATGACCTGCGGCATGCTAACTCACTTCAATCTTCTAATCGTGTTCACAATAAGATTTATCAGCCTCGGCCGCACAGTTCGATGTTGATGGAGACCACGACATGCAATGTCCAGCGTGAAAGTGCACCGCAGTCTGCACGCGGGGCTACCAGCTGCGGCGATAGCTGTGACATTCCGTATTCGGTTCTCGCTCCTCGAACCATGTCACACATCCCCCTCACACTTTCAAAACACCGAACGGCACGCAGTACCTATCGCTCTGTGGAATGGAAAGTCTGATCACTACGCATTGACTAGTGAAAAATAATAATGAGAAGTAGGGCAACTATAGCATGGCCAGGTTTTTTAAAAGGGGAATTGAGAGAAAATGTACGCAAGGGTGCTCATGCGGTTCTTACATTTTTTTCTCTGAAGAAGGCAAAGGCATGGTTAAAATGAGAAAGGCAAGTGAAACCAATAAAAAACAAATGAGCTTGGAGATGCCCACCGTCTCCCACCTCGCGCTTAATATTTTATGTTGGTACGGCATCAATGCGCGTTGTTAACTTTGCATTTTGGATGCAGAAGTCAACTTCCATCTTTTGGAGAAAAGGAGAGGAGAAAAGTTAAATATAGACAATGCTTAGTTACAGGCTTTCACATATGCATGTGGCACGTGAAAGGCTCTGCTTGTGATCCAACTACAACTCGTGGCACTGAAAGTTTTCAGGAACGGACTCGGTTACAGAGTGAGTTGAAAGTGTTTCTCTGCATGTGAACTCCCATTATGCTTCCTCGCTACCTCGGCAGCCAAAGTCGAACACCCCAATGCAGCACGACAAGTCTTCCAGTTGCAACAATCAATTCAGAGGCGCCTTCATTTTTGGAGCGTGCGGTAACAGCCACAGCTCTGATCAAAGGATCGTTGCAGTGGCACCTAAGTAAGGTCTGTGTTTGCAAGAGTTGATCTTACGATCACTTAGGGGTCCTGAATGATGCCCTAAGGAGCAACAGATGGGTTCCTTTTCAAGCTGCGACTGAGTACACACGTGAGGCTTTGTAGAAAATGATAGAGAGCCCCTGCGGACAACAACGAGTACGCGCGGTACTAGCGAGTATGTGATTTCCAGCCACGAGGCATGGGAAAATATCGCCTATAGCCTGCCTTCAGTCCGCAGTGCGGCTGAGTTGGCTTTTTGACCGAGCGCCGCATCGTCGCCAGCTAGTTGATACCCACGGTGGTTGATACCTAGAGCCGCGCTGTTTTCTTCCTCCATGTTCCTTCCCCACCCTTTTCTCGTGTGCTGTGCGACGTCAGTGCACGTTAAAGAACCCCAGGTGGTCGACATTTTCGGAGTCCTCCACTACGGCGTCTCTCATAGCCTGACTTGCTTTGGGTCGTTAAACCGCACAAAGCACACCAAACCAAACCTTTTCTCTTTGTGTGTGCTATTGGCTGCAACGTGCACAACGAGGGGGGGGGGGGGGGGTGCAGCGCCGCCTCTCCGCACCGCGTGCGGGTGACCTTAGTGACGCCACTGAAAGCACTAAAATTGGGTATGCAAGCGATGAATTTGCTTTGCAGGGTTTTGTCTTTTAACACGTATGAACGGACGGGCAATCAGGCGGGGGATGGCTGGATGGATAGTAGGGTGGTCGGATTGTTGGCAGGGTGTGTGGGCGGATGGAGAGATTGGCGGACGAAGGAGGGAAGCAAGATAGCAACGCCGCCTTCATGCAATGTGGTGGCAAATGCGAATGTTCGGCTTTCTAAAGTTATATTTCAATCTCGGCGTTATAAATCGGTTCTTATATCCGCCCTAGAAAAAAAAAATTTATTCCTACGCTTATCTTCCGGTATCTTCTTTTAGAAACCAGTCAATTGTAAACGCTTTTTGCTGACTTGCACTGCAGATTCATTATCCTGTCCATTGCTGTCTCTGAACCCCATTGCCTCAGAGCGGGAGATTTTTACTGCATCGACATCCGGACGAAGATCTCTTTCAAAAATAGGCGCTCAATTGTTGTTAAGAATTTAGCACAAACTGCACATGTGTTGTTTTTTATGACCCTTCTTAGGTAGCTGCGCTTTCTAAGCACCTAGACACTCCAGTCTAGCTACAAAACATAGAGCACTGGATCTTTAGTTATGAAAGAACAATTTCTTTCAATCTACTTTTCCCGGTTTCCACAAAACTTTAAAGTTGACCTTTCACAGATTTGATCCAGTTTTCACCTTCAGCGTTTTTATATGTCGTTGAAGGTTCTCTAATTCTCTATTCGAGTATCTCCCATGCTGAAAAATTAGTTTCGCAGTTCTTTTTTGTCATTAGTCAGTGCTCTTTCTGCGTAATTGAATAAAAAATTCGCATTCCTTTCGCGCAGTCTCTCCAGGCGATCTGCACATAATATTTTATTCTGAGCTTCCCATGCCTCGAATGCTGCCCCGACCGTTCCCACTGTACTGCGTCCCCAACTTGGACAATTAGCGCCCCAGAGTACTTGCACCTATATCGCATATTCGTAACAGGCATTATTGCGATTGAATTAGAACCCTAATTGTGAAAAAATTGGGACGGACTTAACTCCCATTTACGGATACGACGCGATAATGATAATGGTTCTCGTATGCGTCGCTTCTTGCCGAAGATCCTTCACCTATTTCTGCTTTGCTACTCAATTATTCTCTAATAATTTAATATGTGCCTGTATTACAAGCCATACATGTTCATGAGCATACAGTCGAAAACTGCCTAGTTATGCGAAAGACTAGCCCGAAAAGATATCTAACAAACCCCGTTTTAACCAGTCTGTAATGACACCCCAGCGCAGCCAAGGTGTAGAGCGTCTTGCTCATTGCCAAAGGGTCCTGGAAGATTCGATGCTCATTTCATTAATCTTACTAAAACTGGAAGCCCTAGCTGGCAGCTTGTGTCATGCAATATAGCATCCGACCAGTGCGTGCCCGGACATATAGCTAGTCGACTACCACTTGCCAGAGCCTTACCCGTAATCTATCGCTCGAAAGGCCGACAACGCCATATTTTATGCCGAACGTGGCCTTTTTTCGTGCATTTTGCCATTACCTTGACGGGTGGCGACAATTACATCACTCGACCCACGTAAGACGCCTTCATTTTCTGGACGGACGTGGCGTCACCAGACAGGATAATTCCCACTGGCTGGTGGGAAGTTATTTTACCTTAACGGATCAGAAATGAAAAGTATCCGTTTCGGTGTATTTGCTTCGGATCTATGTCACCACTTCAACATGCCTTCAGAGAAACATCTAACCACCAGCTGGATTACACAAAACGATATCTCCTTGCGTGCAGGCAGATCTGCATGGGTCCACAAACGCAACTATGAACGAATGAAAAAAGCTCAATGTAGAGGGTTAAACAGCTTCTAATACGGTCACAATGTCAAGACGTAACTGAGTTAGGCGTGTCGGCAATGTTTCAATACAAATTAGATTCTTTTTCTTCAATATTTGATTCTTAGGCGTTAAAGGTTTTGTCTACAATATTTTTGTGCGACTCTGCGCGGTCAAGTGCCTTTGCGTATTTTATAGAAGTCTGATACATCTTGCAAAAGGGCGAGAAAAAAGAAACAAGCATAGCTCTTTAAACAAACTAAGAAAAAATGACTCGGCCCCTGTGTGGTCTACGGCGTCGCCTCTCAGCTGGTTAAACGGCCATTTTTACCGAGAGGTGTCTCTGAACGCAGCCTGAAGGTAACATACACTCACTAAAGGCAGGAAATGATTACGGTGAAAATAATTAGTGTTACCCTTGTTGTGCTGCCACCTCGTGGTTCTGTTCACGACAGCTTTTGTGGCTATTAAGAATTAAAAACATCACATGATGCAAACTAAAGGGGAACACGTGCACCCAGGAAAGATATTGATAGCTTATTTTAATATTGCAATTTAAAAACAAATGCAGTATGCTATATTCGCTCAGTGCTCAGGTACGCAGAGTTTCTCCATTGCGCCACTGAAGCAACGAGTATGGCAGGCTTTAAATGCCCCCTTATTCATTTTTGCACCATTTTCGCTATCTGTCGCCAGGTGACGTTGCTCAGAGGACCTTACTAAGGCTCCTCTGACCCTTTTTACACCGTGCTCTGACCCTACCGTTGGGAGAACGAAATCACGCTGGTCTACGTTGTGGTGGCAGCTAGCGGCGTCTTCCGGGTAAGAATGAAACTATGCGCATTCCGTTTATTTTGTTCACCAGAAGAGGTCGCCAGTGCAGTTGCTGGACGCCCATAATGGGAAATATATTCGCGGGCTTCGCGGCTTTCCCAACAAAGCCAAACGGACCGAGCGGCATCTCCAGGACGTTGTAGGAACCCATGCATTTTGTTGCGTTTGGCACTGTAGAGGTGGTGCCACAGCTGTGCTTTAACCACGCTTTACCTGCGTTTAACCGTGCCCGGGAAATTCGGGCACTGTTTAAAGCAAAGTGAATTTGGCACGAAAAGATCAGTTAAAATTAACTGGATTTATTTGCGTGTATGGAAAAAGCCCAACATAAGTTTTCTAATCCTTGACACTTTTATCTTGAGCTATGAATACTTGCAATCAGTTCAATTCAGTCGTTCAGTCGTGTCCGACTCTTCGTGACCCTATGGATCACATCACGCCACGCTTTCCGGTCTCCCACTATCTTCCTAACATCACATAACTTCATCTGCAGCGCCTCGAGGATGCCATCCAACCATCGCGTTCGCTGCGTACCCCTTCTCTAGTGACCCTCAACCTTTCCCAACATCAAATCTTTCTCCAGCGACTACTCTCTTCTCATCAGATTACCAAAGTAGCTGAGCTTTAAATTTAAAATTTGACCCTCCTGATTTGATCTTCCGGCCGTCCAAGGAACTCTCAAGAGTCTCCGCCAGCACTACAATTCAAACGCGTCAATTCTTCGGCGGTCAGCCTTCTTCACAGTCCAACTCTCGCATCCATACATCACAACTGGAAATACATCTCTGCTCTTTACGAGGCGGTCAAGGCTAGCCATGGCTTTCTTCCCCAGAAGCAGGCGTCTCCTAATTTCATGGCTGCAGTCTCCTTCCGGGGTAATCTTGGAGCCCAAGAAGAGAAAATCAGTCACAGCTTCCACTTCTTGTCCCTTGATGCTCCAAGACTTTATAGGGCAAGACGCCATGATCTTTGTCTTTTTAATGTTCAGTTTAAGCCCAAACTTCTCACTCTCTTCTTGTACGCGCATCAGAAGTCTCTTGAGTTCCACTTCAACTTCTGCCGTTAAAGTGATATCATCGGCATATCTAAGGTTGTTGATACGTTTCCCAGCAATCTTCACTCCAGCTGAAGACTCGTCCAGACCGGCCTTCCTCATGATGCACTCAGCATATAATAGGCAGGGCGACAGTATGGAACCTTGTCTCACTCCTTTCTGAATCGAAAACCAATCAGACCATGCCCAGTTCAGACTGTGGCCTCTTGCCCTTCATACAGGTTTCTGAGGAGACAGATGAGGTGAATTGGAACTCCCATCTCTTGGTGAGCTTGCCACAATCTGCTGTGATCTACGCAGTCAAATGCTTTCGCATAATCAATAAAGCAGGAGTAGATCGGTTTCTGGAACTGTCTTGCTTTTTCCATGATCCAGCGAAGGTTGGCAATCTGGTCCCTAGTTCCTCTGCCCTTGCGAAACCCAGCTTGCACGTCCGGAAGCTCCCGATCCCCATACTGCTGCAGCCTACCTTGGAGGATTTTCAACATCACCTTGCTAACATGCGAAATAAGCGCGATCGTGCGGTAGTGGGAACCATTTTTGGCACTGCCTTTCTTTGGGATGGGGATGTAAACTGAGCTCCTCCAATCCTGTGACCACTGCAGGGTTGTTCAAATTTGCTGACATAATCTATACAGAATGTTAACAGCGTCGTCATGGTTGAGGTTTTGAAGCAACTAGGCTGGAATGTCATCAATTCCGCTAGCTTTGTTCTTAGCAAGGCTGGCTATGGCCCATTCAACTTCACTCTTCAGGATGCCCGGCTCGGGATCAGTAATCACAACCGTCTTATGTTGGCTTTGCACATCCGGGTCCTTCTTGTACAGTTCTTCTGTGTATTCCTGCCACCTCTTCTTTATCTCTGAGGCTTCAGTGAGGTCCCTGCCTCGCTTGTCCTTTATCAAGCCCAGCTTAGCACAGAAGCTTCCTTTGATATCTTTGATTGTCTTATACAGAGCTCTTGTGTTCCTCAATTATCTGTTGTCCTCAAGTGCTTGGCACTGTATGCTCAGGAAGGCATTCTTCTCTCTTCTTGCTATTTTCTGAAAATCCGCATTGAGAACCTTGTATCTTTCTCTTTGCCCCATAACTTTTGCCATCCTCCTTTCCTCAGCTATCTGCAAAGCCTCTTCAGATAACCAGTTTGCTTTCTTGCATTTCTTTTGCTTTGGAACTACCTTAGTAGCAACTTCTTGTATTATATCACGAACATCAGTCCACATCTCTTCAGGCTCTCTGTCTTCTAGATCAAATTCTTGAAATCGATTCCTCACTTCCACAGCATATTTTGATGGAATTTGATCCAGATCATACCTTAAAGGCCTTCTAGTTTTCTGCGTTGTCCTCATTGAAGCTTAAATTTGGCAACAAGAAGCTGATGATCGGTGCCCCAATCGGCCCCAGGCATTATTTTTACTGCTTGTATAGAGCTTCTCCATCTCTGCCGGCAAGGAATATAATCAATCTGATTCCTGTACAGATCGTCAGGTGAGGTCCATGTGTACAGGCGTCTCTTTGCTGTTGAAAATGAGTATTCGGTATGGTCAGGTTGTTTTCTTGACAAAACTCTACTAGCCTCTGCCCAGCTTCATTTGGCTCACCAAGACCGAACTTACCTGTAATTCCGGATATTTGTTCACTCCCCAGCTTAACATTCCAGCCCCCTATGAAAAAAAAGACGTCTGATGATGGAGTGCGGTCTAAAAGGCATTGGAGGTCAGCATAAAATTTCTCAACGTCAGCTTCTTCAGCAGTAGTGGTTGGTGCAGAGACTTGGATAACTGTTATGTTGAAAGGGTGACCTTGGATCCGAAGTAAAATCATTCGGTCGTTTTTGGGGTTGTACCCTAGCACTGCTTTGCCCATTCTTCTGTTTACTATGAGAGCGTCCTCATTCCTTCTCCTGGATTCGTGCCCACAATAAAAGACATAATGTTCGCCGGAATTAAATTCTCCCATTCCGGTCCACTTGAGCTCCCTGATACCCAAGATATCAATGTTCAATCTGTCCATTTCTCGCTTGACGACATCCAGTTTACCTTGCGTCATAGATCTTGCATTCCATTTTGCTATGTGTGCATTCCATTTTGCTATGTGATATATCGGACTTTCCGGTCTCTTCCCGACACATCCACAACTGAGCGTCCTTTTGGCTTTAGCCCAGCCGCTTCATTCGTTCTGGAGCACTAGGAATCCTCCTTTGTTCATCCCCAGTAAGATGTGGGACGGCTTCCAACCTGGGGGGCTCAACTTCCGGCGCCATATCGTTAATGCTATTGTAACTGATCATAGGGTTTTCTTGGCAAAAAATACTGGAGTGGGTTGCCATTACCTTCTCCAGTGAATCACATTTTGTCAGAACTCTCTGCCGTGACCTGTCTATCTTGGGTGGCCCTACACAGCAGAGTTCACGACTTCATCGAGTTTCGCAAGCCCTTCCGCCCCGACAAGGCAGTGATCCATGATGGGGAATACTTGCAATACTAATTTCTAATTTAGAATTAGACAGTATTGTTGATAGGCCCTGGAATAGTTAACTGCTTCGCATGAAGCTCATACTTTGAATCACAGTCATTTACAGCTATAGGAAGAAGTGATCAGGAGGTCGTTCTACGAAGCAATAAATTGCTAAAAGAAGATTAGGCATACATCACGTACAAGTGACCCTCCAAGCTGAAGTTGGGCGCGTTTATAATTAAGAAGGCCACTAAGCCAAGAGCTGATATGATTTCAAAGCAACACAAGAATGAGCGAGGGGCGCTCCACAAGAGTACGATGGCTTATTTGTGTTAGGTTTCGTCGACATCGTGCAGCACGACTACCTGAAATAAAATATAAATGAAAAGCCCAAGGGAAGGAAAGCTGATCGGAAAGAAATTGCGTTCCGAGCTAGACAGCTGGTGCCCAGGTTTATGCTTATGTTTGAGGTTTGAGGTTTGATGAAGTGTGAAGTTTTATGTTTTGCGCTGACGCGTGGAACATAATAAAGAGGAAACGCTTGAGGGCAAGGGTCTTTGGATTCAAAGGTCATTTGTTCACCTCGAGGCTTCGGTTTTAACCTTAGGCAGAGCTCTTCATTTTATTGTGCGGCTCCATAAACGCGGCTTGTACTGACCCTGTTTAACCAGACCAAAATAATATTATTGATGCTTCCTGCGTCATCTGGTGCTTTCGCTCTTACATCTGGCGCGGTCGGCTGTGCGCGTTCAAGAAATATTTTTTATCCTCTTTTTTCATTATTGGCAATCTATCTACGCACAGGTGTTGGTTTAAATTTATATTTCCTACTGTGTAAGAAATTAAATGTGATCAAACTCCATTTACGGATTGGACTATTCTTTCAATACAAGCTTCATAAAAAAGCGCACGTGGTTGGTTGAAAAATATCAGTATATATTTTAATACTATTGTACTTTTGTAGTGTGTCTGTATTCTGAGATGCGAATTATTCAAAGGGAGCGTTAGCAATTCTTACTATCAAAAACAACGCAAAATATCTCTGGATTCCCGCATTTGCTTTATTGGAGCACTGTTGATGCGAATGTTCATATGAAAATTTTGCATCCTTCAGCCCCGCCGCGGTGGTGCAGTGGGTGCCCGACTACTGTGCCCGAGTTCCCAGCTTAGATACCGACTGCCGGAGACTGCGTTTCGATGGAGGCGAAACGGAATGGCACCCGTAAGCTGTGCACGTTAGAGAACCCCAAGTGGTCGAAATTTCCGGAGTTCTCCACTACGGTGTCTCTCATAGCCTGAGTCGCTTTGGGACGTTAAACCTTACAAACTAAGCATCTTTGAGCAGCGCCCCACTTGATGATGAAAGTAGTATACATGTGTTACTCAAAGAACCGGGAATCACGAAGTAGACAATAGATACGATAACTTTCAACCAAACTAGATTCAGATGGAAGTTAGCGCATGTGCTGTCCATGTTGTTCGAGCGCCACGCTTTCATCCCGACAACCAAGTTGGCCAAGCTTCTCCGCTACAATCGCATCCTATCCTGCCTGCTCAAGAAAACAAATCATCAACCTGTCTCCCTTGACATCGGATATCTACATCATTTTGCTATTCACGCCTGCCACTGCATTACATTTCAGTTGATACCAGCACATTGTGCATTCTAGCCAATGAAAAAGTAGATGAAGCGGCTCGTAAAGGTCATCAACATATGAGATGCGGCTGAGGCGGCAGAGCTTCGACGACGTGGGAAAGGCAGACGCACCCTGTTTCTATTAGCAGCCCATGCGGCGCTCCATGACAAGAAGCAGCACGATGCATCAGGAACGGAGCAGGAACTAAACACTGGTCTTTGTCGCATGAAGTCTCAGATGGAGCAGAAGAAAGTACCTGACAGGAAAAGGCAGAAGACACAGCATCGGGAGGGCGGCAGTGTGACGACGACAAAGCGGAGCCACAATTTCTGGGAAACCACAGAAGTACCGAGTAGGTCGGTTGTCTAGGGTACGCGGTGAGTAATGCTGCGGGGTGGTAGAATGAAACGGAACCGCTTGACGAGGAGCTGCCAGGCGCAGGACAGGTTGGCAGGGTGGTAATGCTACAAACCGAGGCTATGCAGACGCTGCGGCGTATGTCCAAGCCTTGGAACAGGGGGTTATTTATGGGACCGGTATTCTAACGTACATCAATGGCAGAAACTTAATCCAGGGAGAGCTGGAATGGATTCGGCGACTTGGTCGCGATTGATCAGCTGCTGCAATATAAGAGCCATAGAGGAGGCAGCCTCCAAAGCAGGTCGACAGAGAAAGTCGAAGAGCTATTTATTCCTGAATAAACTGCTACCGTGCCGACTGTTCGCAGTCAGATGTCACAACCGCAGATGATGTCTGATATGGGAGCGGAGACCGATTGAGAATCGGGTGCTTGTGTCATTCATCTCAGGTGTTGAATTCTGTGGCGTCATCGATGACGGTTGCTGTATTTTTGGCTAGAAGGATCTGGAACGCGTCGTCGTCAAAGCCCTTAAAAATATGATAAATATTTGTGTGCTTGAGCATTGATGCATCCACACACTTGAAGAAATCTACAACATCGATATAAGGGGCGAAATTGTCACCAGGGAGATTGCGCTCTGCCACGCACGTGTTGATTAACATGCATCGCGCACCGCGGGCTGGCCGAAGACATGCGCAAAACTGTTCTCGAATGCCAACCTCGATAAGCTGTCGGCCTCGTAGTTCTGAAGCCACGTGTTCGCAATGCCCACCAGATAGCACTTGACGTTGTTCCATTTATTATGTGTACTGACCCGCTCAAGTGCGGCTGGTCAGTCGTCCATGTCGTCGTTTCCGGTTCTGCGAAGGCGGCGTCATTCTGCTGGCGCGAGGCTCCAGCTCAGAGGAGGGGCAGCGGGGAGGTGAGGAGGAGTAGGCAGGAATCAGGTCGGAAGCTTTGCCCATAGCTGTAATTGGGAGTGTATAGCTGCAAAAGTTCCAGGGCATCTAAATCCACAGCTCCACCAAGCAAAAGGGGATTTATCCGCACACAAAAGGAGACCTGGAAACCTCCGTAAACTGAATAGTGGGAAACCTATAAGAAAGCCAAGTTAATAACCAGCGCGATCTCTAGCAGCGGGCCCGCACTTCGCCTTTTTGTTTATCATCTTCACGGAATCAGGTGCGGCCGTAAAATTTCCCTACCGAACTATTACTAAAGGACATTAAGAAACACCTTTCAAAACTGACGCCTGATCCCAAATGTTACGAATTGAATAATCGCAAGTGAGGTAACAAGTATAATTCAATGGTCATCTTCAGCGGCATCAGGTGCGGCCGTAAAATTTTGCTACCGAACTATTACTGAAGGACATTAAGAAACACATTTTAAAACTGAAGCCTGATACAAAATGTTAGGAATTGAATCATAGCAGAATTCCCAGAACGCAGTTGTAACATCCAAACAAGGAGAAAATCAATAATATCAAAACAATAAAATATTTGCCCATGTGCGCGCACTGCAGGCTGCCAAGTTTGCCTGATCGTCAAATTTTCTGTAAGACGCAAGCGCTCCTATTGTGCAGCACTATTGGCCTCGAGATCGAGCAGAGTCGCCACCTAATGGCATAGCGACGAATCCTACTCGAGCAGAGTCGCCACCTAATGGCATAGCGACGAATCCTACTCAGCGTGGATGGGTGTCCCCGTCGCGTGCCAGCCCGCAGTGATTTACGTGTCCGTGGGCGGAGTGTACAGCCGCCCTGATTTTTAACAATACAGCGCGAGCGTCGACCAAACTGCTGCTCAGCGCCTTGTAACGGCGATAAGCGTGCAACACGGCGAGAGTTCGCGCACGCGCACGAAGAGAGAGCGTCTTCTGCTACGCTGTTCGGATCACAAAGACACACGCCCTGTCACAATATCTGTTTGCGACGTTCCACATTCTTGCGCATGCACGAACTCTCGCCGTGTTGCACGCTTATCGCCGTTATAAGGCGCTGACCAGCAGTTTGTTCGATGCTCGCGCTATATTGTTAAAAATCAGGGCGGCTGTACAAGAGTGCTTTTTGTTTGTTTCAAGGTTCCTGTGCCTTATGCTTACCTATCTGCCACTTGCAAAAAAAAAAATATATGAAGAAACTATCACCCCACGCTCCATTAAAAAAAAATTCTTGTCCATGTTCGCAGCGGTCTTCGGCACTTGAGGTTCTTTGACAAGCGGTGTCTCGAACGAAGAGCTGTGGTCGTTAGGCGGGGTATCAAAGCAAACCAGGTTGCTGCTGTCAATGATACTTAATGCAAACGCTCAAAAATCGTATATTCCTTTTTCTGTTTGGAATACCGGTACTACTGAAACATTGAAACATGCGACCGCAGACTGCTGCATAGCAAAATCCAGTTTGAACAAGCCACTCTGTGCCTTCTGTATGCACGATAGAATTGTTTGAGTTTTTTTTTTTTTTGCTGGTAAACTTTCGCGTGTCTCAGTGATAGGGCGCTGGACTGCTGACTTCGAGAATGGAGGGTTCAATCCTGGTAGTTTCAGAAGGCGCTCCTCGGCTGCGGGATTTGATTGCACGTTATACAATCCCACGTGGTCAAGGGCACCGAGGTTCGCCCCTGTATCATCCGTCATATAGCCGATGTCGCATGGCGCGTTAAACCCATATATGTATTTCATTTCTTTTTTTTTTCTGTTGAAGGATTCTCCGCATTCGCAACAGTGCTAATGAGCACATTTTGCTTTAGATAAATGCTCAAACTTTTGAGAAACAAATCTTCACTGCACCTGTTGCACTAAATATTATATAATACCCATAGATCAATGTACACTGGCAGCCCATTATAATAATTAGAATACCTTTTCGTCGGTGCTGTCTTTCTAGCAACCTGGCTGTTTTGGACAAAAGGGACTAAATTATCTTCATACGAGCCTAACCATCGGTGTTTAGTTCGGGAATAAATACATATTTATCTCACATGATAAGATGAATTCCATTTCTTTGAGGATAATTTTATATCCGGCGCCTGTTTTGGAAGTAAACGACACAACCGCCCCAAGTAACTGCTGAACAATAATTACAATGTTAAAGAAATCTTTAGCCTTCAAAATTCCTAGCCAGAACATGACAGCGGCCAAACGCAGTTATCACGATGTCTTCGCAACTACTGATTCGTAGCTTGCACTTTAACGCTACTAAAAATTAATCGCTGATAGTCCTAAATTTTGTCAAGTGTGTAAAATTTCTGTAACATGGTGATTCATTTTCATTGAAAAACAAATATTTACACTATTTATTTACCATTTATAAACATCAGATACATCAGAAATTCCTTTTACTTTCCTCGGTTTCAGGAAATTATTTAGGCTCATTTCAAAGGGTAACATCGGATTATCTGCTGTAGCCAAATACTCTACTTTGAAAAGCGCGGTAGTATCGGAGCAGCAGCAAAAGGAAGCTGTATTCTGTTACGAGTGGCAAGGGCTAACGTAAATAAAGTTTTCAAATGGTTCATCAGTACTGACACTTCTTTGAAAGCTGCATATGCAAAGAAACAATCACTTGAGAAAATACCTTACGTTACGGGATGAATCCTGCTTCTTACAAAATACCAAGGCTCCTTGCACGATTTCCAGTAGGAACTGTCTAAAAAAAAGGGAAGAACTCAAACTGTATAAAACTTTGTGCCTCAAAGATAGAAAAACATCCTCTTGAGTTAAAGAACAAAGTCGTCGTTTGATCTCATATGGCTGCAGAAGCAGAAACAGTGAACTGGTGACTCTTTCTCTGACATACACGCCCTCAGATTTGTAATTACGGAGGCTAATGAAGTCTTGCTCTCGAGAGATTCGGAGATAATACCGGCAAATTGTGTTCAGTGCGAACTTGATTGCTCCGAATAACAGCTGATAACACATTTGTTTTCTCTTCGCTCCTAGCTTGCACTAATCTCTTAAGCACATGTGAGCGCACGGTATTGCTTATGGGCGGACGTGAAAAACTGGAGGACGTAAAGTTTGGCCTCAGGCAGAAGTAAACATGTATCGCTCAGGAAATTACTAGCTATCCCATGGCTGCACGGATGTGCTTCTCATTTCCGCCTTACAAGCCGTATTTATTGCTTCGAATGTGCCTGCACTCTCATGGGGCTCCGAATCTCCTCTGACACTATATTGAGGCACAGAGGCAAGAAAGCCTGGCATTATTTGCAACCGTTCCGGCCTAAAGTTGAAAGTCGAGTAAGGTATTATTTTCTACCTGTTTCGGTTTATGCTGTGTAAAAATCCAAAACGACTAAGGCAGAGAAAAACACTATAACAGAGGGTTTTGGACAACTTCGGTCATCTCGGGCTCATTAATATGTGCAGATATCGTACATTAGAACAGCGCCTGCCGTATCGCCTCTATCGAAATGCATATCTACCAAGTCTCGGGTATAACTCGGGTTCTCCGCTTTAGCAGTAGAGCACCGTAGTCTCACAGAAAGCAAGAGACTGCACAGAAAGCTAATTCCAACTGCACACAAAGTATTTTAACCTACAACTGGCTAAGCTAAACCTCATTTACCTAAGCAATGCAGTTTACCTAATTCGAATACCTAACACTTCTTGAAAGACTGCGCTTCTACAGCCATGCTTAATTGCAGAACCTTCTGACAGGCTCAGGAATTGCCTATCAAAACTTCATTAAGGGCAGAATCCCCGCACTTAGTAAACTGATCTTGTTGATCCGACAAGCCAACGCTGGCGTTAAGCAGTTGAAGTGGATATCCGGCCACAAAGGCATAGAGGCTAACGAGTTGGCACACAGCTCGACTTGTCCTCTTCTCGCCCCGGAACGCCTATAGCTGGACCTCAAAATCAGCCACTTACATCCAGTCGCACACGCAACTGGATGCTGCAACACCTTAGAAAAGAGCGGCAGGCATCTGCACCATCTACCAAATACCTTAGCAAGAAAGAGATTCGCTTCGATGGACTATACAGACTCAAGAATTACACAGCCTTTCGATGCTAAACAAAATCAACCTGGGTTTCATGGAATGCAACTGCAGATTTAGGAGAAGGCAGACCTGTACCATAGGTTATAGGCTGATCAAAAATCCTATAGTTCATATTACAACTCAGCCAACGCGAGGAAGGGTAGGAGGGAGCCCTGCGGAGCTCAAGCAAAGGAAGTAAGCGCAAGCTTGTCGAACAAGCAGCGGCAGCGCCTCATGCTAATGGACCGCCTTCCTACACCTAAGTCTCTAAATATACCTAAAAGTTTCACCATCATCATCGATATAAACATCTTTGAAAAATCGTTTTCTTCATAATGCAATGGCTACCAAAATGCGGTGTACAACATAGAGGTAATATATAAAACATGGTTGCCGCTGCCACTATAGGTCAGCTACACTATGAGATTAAAATATATCATCATCTCTTTCACATGTACACACACACACAAGAAAGTACACTGAAAGTGAAGAAAAGATCAACGGTCAGTTATATTTAAGCCACGTATTAGCGATATTATTACGTTATTACAAAACTACATGATAATATTTTAAGGTGTACTTTGCCGTTACAGCAGAGCTTTGTGCCCAAAGACGGCCGCAGTTAGAGAGTCCGCCATTCATCACCTTCGCCGCCTTGAGTCCCCTTTTATCGGAATAAATAAAACACTCCACAAGCAAGCCAGCGGAAGGATGGGTACACATGAGTGTCACAGCGTGAAGCCATATGGTGGTTGATGAAAAGGTCAGTCGTGAGCTCGATCGTGATAGGCATTCAGCAGAACCACGTACACAATTTCATGATGCTTCCGTGTTTGAGATTAAGAAGTTGGGGCTCCTGGAGAAATGGCATGCGTGACACCACTAATGCTGTGGGAAACCTCGTAAAGACCTAAGTTTCGTAACATAATTTTTTTTTAGATAAGCCTCGGTGATGAACAAATGTCTACATCCACACGAGGTCGCATGGCTCGAAAGCGACAAATTGTGGGCCGAAATTGCACCAAGCGGCGCCAGTCTGCTGTTGTCGGTGTATTCGCAAGCATGCTACTTACCGCGCTTCCTCAGCACGCTGAACAGAGGTGTAGACGTCAAGGTCGGCGTCAGAGTTGCAAGGAGTATCAAATGGCAGCATGGCGTCTAAAGGCGTCTAAAAGACAAGCTGGAATGGAGTCAGTTGCGTCGTATCTTGAGTCGCGTTGTTGCACGCGAAAATTATAAAGCAAAATCTCATCCCATGTGCGAGGTTCTAAGTCCACATACATAGAAATCAGGCCGGTTAGTATGCGATTGAAGCGTTCCCTCAAACCGGCTGTACTGAGTGTGATACGTCGTCACACATCAATGGGTAGTGTGAATATGCCATTACTTACCGGGTTAATCAAGCCGTAATAGCAGTACCGCAGTAACTACCATGGCGGAAGCGCCATGACGTAGAACGATGTTATAGACGAAAATCTGCGTCAGTTCGGCTATACTGTCTTTGACAACTGATGCGGTCTTTGCGTACCGTGTTAGGTAGTCAGCTTGTCGGCTGCCGTGGTTACCTAACGTCTGGCAGATGACATCGGAAAAAGAACGGAAGACCCATACCTATTTGAGGGAAAGAGGTCTTCGGCGAGGCAATAAGTGGAACTCGGGAGTATCCATGGCGGCGACTTCCGATGGCATCCACGGCTTGAGTGTACATAGACCGAACCCATGAGTGTAACTTGGGCCAATAATACTTTTATTGAATTTTAGCAAGTGAGTCTCAGGTGGTCGGCGATGCGTTCCTCGTGACAAGCATTCGAGATAAGTTGGCGGAACTCGGAGGCCACTTCAAGGAGAAACGTTTCTTTTTTATTAGCAGAGCTTCGCTTGTAGATCCTCTTATAAAGCAGCGTGAATGCGTTATAAGAGAGATGCGAGGGATGCGGACGTCCAGGCCCTTCAGGTAGTCGACGAGCGGAGGTAACTGTTGGTGCTTCCTTTGAGGCTGCCGCATTTTGGACATTCTACCGGCGCCCTGAGAGGGGAAATTGACGGCGGTTTCTTCTGGACGCATGGCGATTGGCGAACCCGGCAATCAGTCCGCGTCCTGTATTGTATACGACGATGATGCCACAGAAGAGCGGCTCTTATGGCAGAACATATGCCTCGCATTCAGAAGGTACCAGTTTCGATTCCTGGTGCCACCGCGTACCCACAGCTTTGTTATTGGGTACAAGAAACCCCCCCTGGTGCATTGCTCTTTTGAGGTGAAAAACGAAAACGTTGCGTTGATCAAAACCATGATGCATGTCTTATTTCTCAAGCTTCTATAAGGAGCAGAAACTCAAGAACTGTCGACCAGCGTTGTTGTCACTCGGTAGCGGAAAATCAGAAACGGCAGCTGTCTTTTCAGGATCAGCGTGAACGCCTTGCGCGATTGCCACGGGGCCGAGGGAGCGCAGTTAATTCCTCAAGCCTAAATGACACTTCATCGGTTTGACTGTTATATTGGCATCTTTCAGAGCATGTACTACAAGACACAACCCACACATGCATTCAGGGCCATAACATGTGTGTGATTCGCAGGTGAACTAGGCGTTTAATAAGTTTCACTAGATATGAAGTTAGAGAAATCGGCCGAATATTATCCAAATCAAAACCTTTCTTCGGATCATTGAGGATTACTTTAATTTTGGCAACTTTTCACTCTTCAGGTAACCAAGCAGTTTCCTGGGGAAAATTTACAATATTCAACTCTTCCGAGTTGCGGTCTTGTACTAAAGCTTTCAGCATAGAGACTGTAATACCGTCACACCCAGGAGCTGCAGGTTTCAGAGCAGCCGCTATACAATGCAATTCCGATAGCTCAACCGCAATGAAATCAGCACATAGTGTAGGTCGAAGTAACGGAACCACCATTTGCTCCTGAAAGCAAATAGCAAGGCCGTTCGCAGTTTGCCCAAGTTTATCTCTTGCTTCACGGGGTGATAACAGCTCTGACTAGGTTGCATGTGGTGATGTAATTGATTGCGTTCCCTGGATCTATACAATGCCTCTTGATTAATTTTATTAGAGAGATAAATATTCATATTAGCATTATACTCATCCTTTGCTATACGAATAGTTTTTTTTTTAAATGAAGCCGCACAAAGTTTATAATTTATCTGATTTTGGGGACACTGTTTATGGAAAAGGCTCTTCCATGCAGCTTTTCTACGACAGAATGCTTTTGCACATTCTTCGTTTCACCATCGGCACGACATTTTGTTAGAGATAGACAATTTCACAATCAACCCTGAACGCTCAGTAACATCTAACGGATAAGAGAGTACTTGTTGAGCACGTTCAGAATGCTCAGATGATGCTATGGAGGAAAAAGAGTAATTCACAAACTTTTAAGGAGTTGATGGTCAGCCGGCTGCTTCTGTTACGAGACTTCGGTGTGAGAGTTGCAGTCATCTTTTTCTAAATCACGGGAGGTAGTATCGACCATGCTGATGCCCACGCAGTTGTTTTTATCCTTCCTACTTGTGAAGACTGTAAGAGAACACCTAAACTCCTTTTGAACAGAGGGCGATATCGTATATGGGAATAAGTTCACATTTTTTTTCTTAACCACTGCACAAGGGATAGCTTCCGCTTGACACATATTGATTGATATCTACGAACCAGTCTTGCATGCCGCTTCTCTATGAAAGGCAACTGGGCTCGTAACAGTGGCAAAAAGAAAACTACTCTTTACAAACAGCTTGTATCTGTCACCACAACCAAGTTGAAGGTTGAGTGTCAGTGTGACTGGAGTTGTTAACCGCTTTCTATAACTACAGCGTCATGTACTGCATGATATAGTAGTTTTCTGCAACTGCTAGCGAAAAGGACAATGGTGTCCCGCGAAGTTCGGAACTGAGTGCGACACTAGTCACTTTCACAGCTAATACTAATGATTGGTTCACATGAAAGGAAAGGCGCAGTCTCTGTAACATACTCTGGGGACCCCTAATACATATTTCACAACCTGCAGCGGCAACAATTGGCCACAGCCACGATGGAATCAAAATGCATCCTTTTAGACTGAAATTCCAGGTTCAAATGTGTTTTCTGGTACCAAGATACCTGGAATTAGGCCCCCAGGTGTGCAGGTGCTGTGAAGTGTCTGCTTCTCTATTCGTGCTCGGTGTTTTCTCTGTCATTACTTTATGCTACTTCTGCCAGAACCCTATCCCTTTATTCCGGTCAAACCAGGACGATAGAGTGCAAAGGCGACCACTACAGGTTGTCCTCCACGTGACCGATGAACCAACCGCCTCACGTTGTCTCCCAGCCCTTGGGACCCGACAATGTATTGGCTTTGCCTGTCAGCACGCGCAGCTCTCTAGAGGCCTCGTTAGAGAAGCGCTCGCCTTACACGTCAGTCACGTCCCTCGCTCCATTGTCGTGGGTCTGAGCCACCAGAGGACGGTGCAAGAAAGCCAAGCACGATGTGCTTTACCAAAGAAAGATAAATGTGTAGTTAGAGATTACTTGATGAGGATAAAAAAGGAAAGAGGCTTATGCTTCACAACTACTGCATCACGTCACCGTTCTTTGCAAAGAGGTTTTGTTTCTCTGGTTCCCTGCTTCTTTCTTCTTTCGGGATGTTTTATTTTCATCAGTTGTGGGCATCGATCACTGTCGGTTAGATCCAGTTGGAAGGAACGGCAGGAAGCCCTGCGTCGTTGACGCCTTCAGAGGTCACGAGGGAATGAGTGTGTTAGAATACTCGTGTTTTATTGATTTCAGAAGCCAACAAAGATCATCAAAGCTTTGAGGGGGTTGGGGGAGCTAAGTAACGGTAACATTGTTCCTTAAGCCTTGTTAACCAATATATCAAAAACGCGGAGGAAGCTTGGGCTCGTAAGGTCTTTGTAAAGGGTTTGCTTCTAAAACTGGTCGCTACAGTCTCCTGTAGGTATTAAACACTCTGACTAAAAATGGTACAGCTGGAGCATCGACCGCACAGACGCTCCCCATGACTTTTCCCCAATAAAGGCAAGTATGTGAGCAATTGCTGTCAGCCTCTTTTTGCATTATTTATGGGATTTCTTCGGTACAGCTTACCTACACTCGAAAATGTCAGGAAAACCGTTCAAGCTCAAGCTCGGCGAACCTGTCTGGGATTTCCGAAATGTGTCTCTACGGCTGCTACCATTTTGATTGCTCAGGAGCATCCCATATCTACCTACCTAACAGTTGAAGCCCTGAGGGCACATTTCCGACATATCATCAGGGTCCCCTGTCATCATTTGGCCAGTCTTCCTATTACCAGGCCGCGTACATCGTTTACAGAGACCGTTGATGCGCATCGCGCTATTCTGCGGTCTTAGTTTACACCCGCATCTAGACCGTCTTCTCCACTGTGGAGCCTGCATCAACCACACGTACTTCTTTCAACATTCGGCATCAGGAAGAAGGTCGAGCTATCGCTGACAGAACTAAAACAAATCACTCTTGAATACTTCCATGAATACCATGCAAATCGTATGCACGTCTACACCGACGGTTCAGTGAATGCCCTGGTTCTTCAGGCTCCATGGTCATAACCGCAATTAGTACAGAAATAAAAGTTAGGACAATTTTACGTAGTTCTTCAACAGCCGCAGAACTAACCGCTCTACGTGTCGCTATTAGGCATATCGGTCAGCAAAACCCTCAACGATGGTCTATTTTCACAGATTCAAAATCAGCTCTGCAAGCCTTAAAAACGCTCCTTCGCCGTGGAGCCCATGAGCAACTCGCCGCGGAAATACGACAACTTCATCACTATGCCATAAATGGAGGACATGACATCGTCTACCAATGGCTTCCAGGACACAGCGGCATAGCGGGCAATCTCCGGGCGGACGAGGTCGCACAAACAGCCCACCAAGACGGCGATTGTGTGTTAATTCCATTTTCCAGGGCAGACGCAGCGGGCAGGCTTCGCGCGCTTGCGCGGGAACACACGCTCTCCTTGTGGAATTATGACCAGTTTGCGAACTGCCGCTTAAAATCCCTGGACTCTGACCTGAAGCTCCGGCTTCCACCTGGCCTACCCCGATGTGCAGAAACTTTGCTGTGCCGCCTGTGGGTTGGTGTATCATTTACAAACTCTTATTCTTTTGTGATAGGTATGGCAAATAGCCCTGCATGTACAAACTGCGGGTGCGACGAGACTATAGGCCACATTCTTTGTGAGTGCCCCATAAACAGCGAGGAAAGACTGTGTCTATGCCGTGCGCTGGAGCGTCTAGATGGACGCCCACTAACTGAAATTAAGATCCTAATTCCCTGGCCATGGCGATCGTCTGCGGTGAGGGCCTCCTAGGCACTTCTCCGCTTTATGAAAAGCACAGGACTGATCGAAAGGCTATGATTTTTTTTTTTTACGTTTCGTGATATGACTGTGATGTGACTGTACTCTCATCATCCATCCCTCTCTCACTCACAACTTTTATACACACCTACCCCTCTCCCCCAGTGCAGGGTAGCAAACCAGTTCCTTTACCGGTTAACTTCCCTGCCTTTTCTCCTCATCTTCCTGACTAAAAATGGGCGCTTATCCTCCCCCCCATGTTTTGTTCAGATTAGCATTAATACTGCAGTAAAATTCAAGAGATTTATCTATCATGTTCGGTCACTTTGAAGCAATGCGATTGGCATATTATAAATGGTATGAATTTAGAGGCAGCCTCTTGAGAGTCCAGTAGGAATGGTAGCTGCTAGAACGAAAATGTGCGAACATCTTTCAAGTAGGTTTAGACCGAACTGCAGCGCATGAAACGTTGCAAGGTACGGTGTGATGATCATCAGGCGCTCTTGCAGCATAATATTTAACAAAGGCAACGACGTTAGATTCGCACAGCTAGGAACGATGTCATGAAAGGCGACTTGGAAAAATAATTCACGGCTCACACAGGGAATTGTTTCCAAACTTTTCTCATCAAGGCCGACCCACGTGGAGCGGTTTTCCCGCGGCAAAGCTTGCGAACTGCCGCCCGGTGGCCGTTCGCCGCCGATCAAGCCGGGCGAAATATTTTCACCGGCGGCCGGGCGATGGCAGCACTTGCTGCCGCTCCGCGCCAGCTGCAACTCGGAGGCGTGCGCGCCGACGATAAAAACAAATTCAGAAAGTGTGCTAAATTTTGTTGTTCAAATAAATTATAAGGAGAATTTCAATAGGGATTCCTTCTTGAGGATCGCTGAGCCGTACCGAGTGGCTGGTATAGAAGCGACAGCTACGATGCAAGCAAGTTTCTGCTCACAGCCAGCTGCCGCCGTTGCGGCAAGGCTGCTCCGGTTCACTTGCATGCCACCTCCGCGTTTTCTACATCAAACTTTGCTCTCCATTAAGACGAGGAAAAGGTGTGTGCAGCGAGTGTACCCACAACTTTACGCAACATTTGTGTAGTGTGCGTCAGTATGCAATACTCGTTTGCTACTCACCGCATTTTGTTCAGGCTCATTCAAGGATTAGCTCAGCTCGCCCATTCCTTGTCTTCTGTGGTTCACAAGGATACTCCATTTATATGGTCGTCTGCATGTCAGTCTGCCTTCCAGCAGGTAAATGATTTGTTAACATCTGGGCTTGTTCTGCACCACATTGACACAGCGGCGAGTACTAAAGCTCACATAGATGCTAGCTGCATAGGCGTTGGTGCGGTCTTTGTCCAATTTCATAAGGGCATCCAGCACATTGTTGCGTATGCATGGCGTGCTTTGACCAAAGCGGAAGGGAACTGCACAGTAACTGAGTTTACGTGCCTGACATTCTTCTTCGCGGTCCAGAGGGTTCGACTATATTTACATGGGCGTCATTTCAATATAATCACTGATCACCACTCTTTGTGTTGGTTTGCTAGCTTCCGCGATCCATCCTGTCAACTGACTCGGTGCGCCGTGCGCCTCCAGGAATATGACTTTACTGACTCTAAATTCATATGGTGACTGTAGGTGGTGTTTTTTTTTTGCATACGTAGAAGAGAGATATTGTTTCTCTCTTCCTGTTAACTACATTTTTCGGGGGTAAAAGGAATACAAAGCTATGCTTCATCAAGCATTGTGCCAGGCCAGAAGTATCTTCATTCTGGAGCTAACCGCGAGGAGCGCTTTCCTTCTATGTTTTTTTAAACGTTTTTCCCCAGCTTATAGAACCGCATAAATTCTATAGCATATATTGCGAATGATTCGCGAGGGTGGCCGTCAGCAGAGGAAGGTAAATATTGCTTTAAACTTCAAGCGACGGATCCGTGACGGATCTTAATAACAAGAATCTTGGCCCCGAGAACTCTGAGAGGAGCAATCAAGATGCATATAAGCGCTAAGGCTGAAGAAAGAACAAGAACTCGTTAAATTAGGATGTCTGCAGAGGAACCTTTTGCCTGTTTAGTGATGATAAATCTCCAGTCGTGCAGCTGACAACCGGGTCATAAAAATAATGAAAAATATAGGATGTGTTTTCTTGGTTGAGCATCCTAAAGGTTGCTAAAACTACTGCGCAGTTGGCATCTACCGTGAAAATAAAATGCCTCCCTGTAATTGCAGCAGCCACACAGAGCTCTTAGGTATGTGGCGAACACATCGCGAGTGACATCACGACAATTTACTTCCTGACCTCAAACTTCTTAATGTCATCCGCCAATCTCACTTTCTGCCGCCCCATGCTATGATTTCCGTCTCTTGGAATTCAATTTTTGTACCCTTAGAAACCATCGGTTATCATCTAATAAATCTACAGGTCTTTCAGATATGTGGCGCAACAAACACAAACACAAGAGAAGATGCACAACACACGCGCACAAGTACAAGAAAGGAATCTCAAAATAACGGCTTGAGGGGCTAGTTGGTGCTGCATCGTATTCAGATATGTGGTGCAACAAACACAAACACAAGAGAAGATACACAACACACGCGCACGAATTAGCCCCTCAAGCTGTTATTTTGAGACTACAGGTCTTTCCTATGCCCATTTCTTCTCCTTGATTTCCGCTATAATATTGTAACGTAACGTTACAGAGAAGGCGCTCTGGCACTCTGGCACCGAAGAACACCAACAGCCAGTCAAGGCAGCACAAAAGCGCAGCACCGTTTCGCTTCGTCGTCTTCTCCGAATCGCCGGTTCAAATCTTCGTCGTCTATGAATGGCATGTGTCATTGCCCCCCTTCTTGGCAGCATCGCCTCGATGCTGCAAATGCTGCTTGATGCGATGAGCTGACCATCAGTCTCAAGAATAGTCAGCGGGGCGATCGTGGTAGGGTTTCATCCGGACGACGTGTACAACATCAGTGAACTTGCGTCGTCTGCGGCTTGAGGGATCTTGGGTCGCGGATTCAACTTCGTAAGTAACGTCGCTGAGGCGGCGGAGGACACGATATGGGCCGAAGTACCGGCGCACCAATTTTTCAGACAGCCCACGATGACGAACGGGCGTCCAAATCCAGACATAGTCTCCAGGCTCGTAGGCAGCGAAGCGCCGTCCCTTGTTGTAACGGTCAGCGTCTAGTTGCTGTTGTAGGTATATGCGCTGCCTTGCCAGCTGCCGTGCTTCTTCCGCACGCTGGGTAAAACTAGCGATGTCGAGGTCAAGCTCATCTTCGTCGTCGGTGTATACGGGCAGCATTGTATCCAGTGGAGTGGTCACGCGACGGCTGAAGACAAGCTCGAAGGGTGTGAGCCGCGTCGTCTCCTGAAGTGCCGTATTATATGCGAACGTGGCATATAAGAGGATTTGATCCCAGGTCTTATGCTCTATATCCACGTACATAGACAGCATATCGGCCAGAGTTCGGTTTAGCCGTTCCACCAAGCCATTAGTTTGCGGGTGGTATGCCGTGGCCCGTCTATGACTAGTGTGTGTAAGGTTCAGTACAGCCTTAGTCAGGCGGGCCGTAAAAGCTGCCCCGCGATCGGTAATGATAACAGCCGGAGCGCCATGACGCAACACGATGTCGTGGACAAAAAACTCTGCGACTTCGGTGGCAGTTCCATTTGTGAGCGACGCGGTCTCAGCATATCGGGTCAAGTAGTCTGTCGCGACAACAATCCAACGCTTTCCATTACTTGACTTCGGGAAAGGACCAAGAAGATCCATCCCCACTTGTTGGAAAGGAGTTTTCGGTGGAGCGATCGGCTGAAGAAATCTAGCTGGTTTCACGGGTGGAGTCTTTCGGCGTTGACAATCACGGCAGGTTTTTACGTAAGATCGCACTGAAGGTAATAATTTCGGCCAATAGTATTTCTCCCGAATTCTTGCAAGCGTACGACTAACTCCCAAGTGGCCGGAGGACGGTTCGTCGTGACAAGCGCTTAAGATGTCAGGCCGTAGGTGCGTAGGCACTACGAGTAGAAATGTCTCTTTGGATCTTTCAAAATTGCGCTTGTAGAGAACTCTACTTCGTAAAGCGTATGACTGCAAGCCACGACGAAAAACAAGCGGTACTCTACCACCGTGTCCTTCCAGATAATCGATGAGCGGCGCCAGCTCCGGGTCCTTGCGTTGAAGGTCAGCCATATGGGATTGGGTAATGGCCCCAATAAAGGGAAAATCGTCGGCGTTTTTCACTGCAGTGGAGTCCAATGGCGCGCGTGACAAGCAATCCGCATCTTGGTGTTTATGTCCCGACTTATACACAACAATGACGTCATACTCTTGAAGACGGAGGCTCCAACGAGCTAAGCGTCCAGACGGGTCTTTAAGGCTTGCCAGCCAGCACAAGGAATGATGGTCGCTGACAATACGGAACGGTCGTCCATACAAATATGGTCGAAACTTGCTGATGGCCCAGATTACCGCAAGGCACTCCTTCTCCGTTGTCGAATAGTTCGCCTCTGATCGTGAGAGTGTTCGGCTCGCGTAGGCGATAACCCGTTCTATTCCGCCTTGCCACTGAATGAGTACCGCGCCGAGGCCAACGTTGCTGGCATCAGTATGTACGTCTGTTGCGGCGTCTTCATCGAAATGGGCGAGAATTGGAGGTTTGTGTAGGCGGCTTCTTAGCTCCTGGAAGGCTTGCTCTTGATCGTCTCCCCACAGGAAGGGTATGTCATCTCTGGTTAGTGCTGTCAGTGGTTCAGCTATCTTAAAAAAATCTTTGACGAAGCGTCGATAGTACGAACAAAGACCTAGAAATCATCGAAGTGCCTTTTTGTCGGTGGGACGTGGAAAATTTGACACTGCGGTAGTCTTCTCGGGTTCAGGGAGAACGCCCTGTGCACTGACAACATGGCCGAGGAAGCGTAGTTCTTTGAAAGCAAAGTGGAATTTCTCAGGCTTGATCGTTAGTTGCGCGCCTTTGAGTGCTTGAAGCACGATGCGCAACCTGTCCAAGTGTTGCTCGAAAGTAGGCGAGAAAATAACATCATCTAAGTACACCAAGCACGACTGCCACTTAAGACCTGATAAAACCGTGTCCATCATACGTTGGAACGTGGCCGGTGCAGAGCAAAGACCAAACGGAAGCACCTTAAACTCGTATAGGCCATCGGGCGTCACAAATGCAGTCTTCTCTCTGTCTCTCTGATCCACTTTGATTTGCCAGTATCCGCTTTTGAGGTCTAATGAGGAGAAGTACCTGGCATCGCGTAGTCGGTCGAGGGCATCATCAATCCTGGGCAGCGGATAGACGTCCTTTTTGGTTACGTTATTTAACCTTCGGTACTCGACACAGAATCTCAAGGTGCCATCTTTCTTTTTGACAAGGACCACTGGCGACGCCCATGGGCTCGTCGAAGGCTGGATCACGTCGTCCGCAAGCATTTCATCCACTTGCGTTTTAATGGCGTCACGTTCCTTAGGAGAAACCCGGTACGGGCGCTGGCATACCGGTAACGTGGTGTCATCGGTGATGATGCGGTGCTTGGCGACAGGAGTACGACCGACCTTCGAGCCTGTGGCGAAGCAGTCTGCGAAATCGCTCAGAAGAGCCGAGAGAAGATTCCTTTGATCGGGCCTCAAGTCGGGGATAATTTTAACGGTTTGCAGAGCATGACAAGGTGCGGCCTCTTCTTTAGGGTTCGTTCCGGCGGTGCATAAATGAGGTAAGGCAGTAACATCGTGAAGGACGGCAACAGCCGTGTCCTTGGCGAGATGCCGCATCTCCTTAGCAAAATTTGTCAGGAGGACAGTAGCACAACTGTTCTGGAGTTGTACGAGTCCCCGAGCAACGGCTAATTCCTTCTCGAGTAGTAGCGGAAGGTGCCCATCGGCGATGCCCTCGTAATCGTGGAACAAATCATGCTTTACAAGAACCAGCACACTAGAACGTGCCGGAACCCTCACGTCATCGTCGACTATACGCAAAACGTTCAGATCCGGATCTTCGTTTTCAATGCGCGCCACGGCTCGTTTCGTCGAAAAAGAAACACGCGCTTCTTTCAGGTCAATGACAGCGCCGTTGGTCTGCAGGAAGTCTAGACCAAGGATCAAGTCTTTCGAACACTCAGGAAGCACGATAAATTCTCCGACATACACAAAACCACGGATGCCGACCCGCGCTGTGCACTTGCCTGCGGGTTCAATCAAGTGACTTCCCGCCGTACGAATTTTCGGGCCGGACCAGTTTGTCAAAACTTTCTTCAATTCTCGGGCTAGACCACGGCTCATTACAGAATAATCGGCACCAGTGTCGAGTAACGCGGTGACATCCACTCCATCAATCGTTACACACAAATCGGAGGTAGTATGCCGGATGCTGTCGCTACCTGACACAAGTGAAATCTCGTCGGGTCGGCCTGACGATGACGGAGAATCTTCACATTTCCCGACATCAGCGACCCTGCCTCCGAAGGCCGCTGGTATTAGTTTTCCCGGCCAGGGCTGGGAGAGCGGCGTCGGGAAGAGTGGGGACTTGTCGAACGGTTGCTCGTCGGGGACGTAGACCGACGCTCTTGGTAACCGGATGTGACGGGGTACTGTCGCGCTGCAAGGTCGCTTGCAATCTCAGTAGGCTGTTCTGCATTCCGAGGATAGAGGCCCTCCGATGCGAAACCCCGCATGTTGACGCGGCGGTACGGGCACGCCCGGTAAAGGTGACTGGCTTCACCGCAATGATAGCACAGGGGCCGACGATCCCGGGGCTGCCATACTTGACTTCTGCGGGGTGGCTGGTAGATTGGCGGAGGGGAGTAGCGAGGCTGCATGCGGCTCCATGCGAGGTGCTCCATGCGGGAACCCTGCGGTTCCATTGCTGGAGCTGCGGCGTTGATACTATGATCTGGCGGGGGAGCCTTACTCAGGACGGACGCGTAGGTGGGCCTCGCGTCAAACATCTGGTGAGGAACGCGCTGCTGGGGAACAACGTCAGCAACTTGCTGAGCTGCCATACGCACCTCGTCCCGGACGACTTCAGCCAATGAAGGAAAAGATGCTGTGTTGCAAGGCATCCGGAGCGCTTGCAGTTCCTCCCGCACGACAGAACGGATGAGATTGCGTAGTGAGTCCATGTCACTGCCGACATGTACAGGGGGTGCGTCGGACCTAATGATGTTCACGTCACGGTTGTACTGACGAGCTCGGTGTTGCAGCGTTGTATCCATGGTCGCTGCCTCGCTGAGAAACTCCGCCACAATGCGTGGTGGACTGCGCACCAGTCCCGCGAAAAGTTCTTGTTTAACGCCCCGCATCAGGTGACGCAGCTTCTTATCTTCTGACATTTGTGGGTCTGCACGGTTGAAAAGGCGTGTCATGTCCTCAAAGAACATACGCACGCTCTCGTTCTGGCGCTGAATGCGCGAGTGTAGCGCAGCTTCCGCTCGCTCCCGGCGGTCGGCGCTAGGAAAAGTGGCTTTGAAATCACGACAGAAGGCTGCTCAGGATGGGAAGGAAGCCTCATGGTTTTCAAACCATGTCCGTGCAGACTCTTCAAGAGCGAAGAACACGTTGTGGAGCTTACGCTCATCAGTCCACCCGTTGTAACGAGCAACTCGCTCGTAGTTCTCAAGCCAGTCCTCGGCGTCCTCGAACACGTCGCCATGAAAAGAGGGGGGTGTTCGCGGCTGATGACACAGAATGTGGGTGGGAAGCCTGCTCTCAGATGTCATTGCAGCAGGTTCTACGGCCGTCTGAGGATGCGTCGTCCCGGTAGCGGCCGGAAGGGGTCCGAATTCAGGGCGCTCTCCACGTAGGCGGCGGCCGAGGCGTTGATGTACGGGGGTAAGCTCCGTATTGACAGGTTGATTATGCAGGACTGGATCGATACCCCGCACCTCCACCAGATTTGTAACGTAACGTTACAGAGAAGGCGCTCTGGCACTCTGGCACCGAAGAACACCAACAGCCAGTCAAGGCAGCACAAAAGCGCAGCACCGTTTCGCTTCGTCGTCTTCTCCGAATCGCCGGTTCAAATCTTCGTCGTCTATGAATGGCATGTGTCAATATCATCAACTCGAGTTATTTCTCTGATCCACTGCAGTGTTGCAGGAATGCAGTGTTGAGCGACAGTAAGCATTTAGTGTGGATGATTTGCAACAACAACCGTCGCAACAGCCAGAGCTACCAGAGCTTCCTTAGTGAAGCTACTAGATTGGTGTTGGAGATACACTGCCGTGGCTTCTTATAGTGACTTGATAAAGGAAGTGAAACAGCGTTTCCTTCTAAATCCAGCAATTTTCCAAGGCATGATTGGACTCTACTATTTCCGTGTGGTTTCGTACTTCAACCTTTCCGGCTTTCCAACTTCCCCATGACCAGATGAGGGAAGACACCTGGTACGCTATTGAAGTACAATAGAAGTTAACGCTTTTGCACCTTCGGTGTCAGGAGGCCATTTGCGACGGCAAACTTCCTCCGGATTGAAACGTTTGGGGCTAAAGTTTCATTTCTGAAAACGCCACGAGTCAAAAGTCCTACAAGAAAATGGCATAGTACAGAGAAAGTTGTCGCTGAAAAGTTTTGACGCCATTACATGGATTTGCACAAGATTGACGTCCGTACATCCCCAATATGCTGCTCAGATTCCGGGCAATCAGAAATTATTGACCAAAATAATTATACATTAATCAAATAAAAAAAAAAAGAAAGGAGTCGCTGGAGAAAGATTTGATGTTGGGAAAGGTTGAGGGTCGCCGGAGAAGGGGTAGACAGCGAACGCGATGGTTAGATGGAATCCTCGAGGCACTGCAGATGAAGCTATGTGATGTTAAGAAGGTAGTGAGAGACCGGAAAGCGTGGCGTGACATGGTCCATAGGGTCACGAAGAGTCGGACACGACTGAACGACTGAACTGAATCAAATACTACTTATTACTAATTATGACTATGTGTATCAATAATTCGCTGAGTTATAATTATGCTGTTGGGGATAAATCGCATAGTTGTGTTTTAATGTCATTAGTGGTTGGCGACAGTCTAATCTTAAGTGGTTTTACGCATGTTATGACAGTTAAAGATCTAGCGAATTTTGAAACACTTTCAACGAATTTCTGGTGTTGTGGTCATTTTCCTATCTGAAAACTCTAGTTCGAACCGGGTACTCAGGTTGAGTGTCTGACTGTCTTAACCACCGCTGAAACGTGGCAGGTGTTATCGCTCGTTATAACCAGGCTTAAGTGATGGCAAACATCCGCAATTTGTTCGGGCAGCTCCCAGATGATGCCCTAAGCGGATTAAACGCGTGGCCTTCGATACCAGGCGTGCCGTTTAACCGGAGCTTTTCGGGGACGTCACGACAAAACCTGCGCCCTTTGATGCGACAGCTCCAAGATGGCACCACATGCACATCCTACTCTGCAACGCACCAGGCCCGAACCAATAAAAGTTTGTTTCAGACAAGTGTTCTCTAAAACACAGCCAATAAGCCGAGGTAAGCGAAGTAAGAAGAAAAACAAAGCCCGTTCTTTCGCGCCATAATCAGTTTAACCGTGATAATTTCTGAGATATCTTTTCCTGTCTTCTATTCAGTCTGTTCTCTCCTCTTTTTTATAGCTTTCTTGTCTCATTTGCCCTTCTTAGTTTTCTTTTTCTCCTGGCGGTGGAGGCTAAATTAGATTGAGTACGCAATTCAGGATTCCGCTTTCCATGCGGAGCGCCAAGAACTTCTACATCTAGCCTGCTTGTTGAAACAAATAAACCCTCCCTTGAAAATCGAAGAACGACGTATACGTACGTGTTCCTATATCCTATAATCACATTTATACCAAAAACACATCTGAAACTTCCTAAGCAATGCTTATCAAAAAACCTCAGCCTGCCAGGCAACTGCTCCTTCGATTTCAGAAACTATTAAAATCGCGAAGAATTCAAAATTTGTATTTGTTATTTTTCAACGGCCGCTAGCATGCGGCTTTGTCACTGCAATTGTAGCGCGCAGAACTATTTGGTTGTTTATGCTCGTTGTCGCCAGACATGAATTTGTCATTTTTGTTTTCGTGCAAAATGAACCAGGTTGCATCGCGAATGATTACAGGCACTCGCTTCTGTTTACACCACGTTCCATGTTGTTCTGGTCGCCTTTCGAGTCATTAATAGATGGATCTTGGCAGAGTACATTTATCGCTGATGAATCTAACGGGCCACAATATTTCGACAGCCGCTGAGAGCGAGTGGTGCTATTCTCGCCGCTGAGCAGCTTAATTTTTCTGCGGGCCCAAGTCAGCCCCCTAAGGAGTTTATCTCAGTGAAATGTAACTATTTTCATAATGATTTGCCTCGCGTTTCCCAGAGCCCGAGAACAATTATGCTACATGCTACAATCTTCCTGCAAATTGGCATCTGACTATTACGCAGTTCCAAAAACACAAATGCCACCTGAATCTATAATTAACGATTCCTTTCTCTGAATGAAAAATTGATATGCGGGACAGTCCATGTTTAAGGGTTTCACGCGAAAGATATAACGCGTCCCGACCCTCTATTATTTCACTAGTAATATTTAGCGGATAGTCGTGATCTACGACATTATATGAAAGGTCACCTGCCAAAAAATATAAAGCCCCGCTCACCCGGTATAAATACAAAACCCCGTATAATTAAACCTTACGAATGTTCCTGAATAGCTCAGGAAGAGCATGTGCCTGACTCAGAATGCAAAGCGAATGGAAGAATCTGCCTCCTTCAGCGTCTCATTAATAGAGAAGACCCAGTTGTCGGGCTCTTCCCAGATCCGTCATATCACCTGATCGTATGTCTTCGCAGAGCACTAGGCCCAATCAGCCTCCGGCCATGTCAGCTGTCAACTGCCACCTCCAAGAGTCGCACCCGTAATTTTTTGCTGATAACGAGAACGCCGAATTTCCTGACGATCAGGGCCATTAAAGCTATCGAGCTAATACTGTAACTTCCCGGACATTTATTTCACATTGTTCAAAAATAGCTGTTAACTTTGAAGTACGGTATTACGACGAAGAAAGAAAAGAATAAGACTTTCGCAGTTCCCGTCCATCTTCGGTGCAGAATGTTATGTCGTATCTTGTGCTGTAAAAATACAATAATCAATGCGCATTCCGCAAATAGTATTATTTTCACAGACACCGTTCGTGCTGTCGCACCTCTCAACAAAAAAGAAATGTAGTGAGACGCCACTTGGTTATTTTATACACGTTATAGCAGCGATGATAAGTCAAAAGCAGAATGTAAAATTCTGCTAATTATCAAGCCTTATTGGAGTCAGAAGCAACTGGAGAGCAAGTGCGTGCTAATAAAGCTCGTGATAAGCAAGTTAAGAAACCTCTTTGGTTCATTAAATGTTACGTCCCAAAATGATTCAGACCACTAAGAATACTAAAGATGAGGAATTAGGATTTGAGGAATGCATGACTCTAGACTTATATACTGAAGACAAAATGGCAGTAAACATAGAAAAATGTAGCAATAATAGGCTACGAGCTAAAAAAAACCCATGGTAGAGGAATAGTAGTCACGTTGCACATCAAGAACGGTCCAGGGACACACCTACCCTAAACATCCCTTCATACTAATGAAACAAAAGAAGCTTCAACTTGGTGAATGCGGTGATGACCTACGAGCAAACCACAATTCACTGTCGTGCTCACAGCTTAAAACCGAAAGAAAAAATTTTTGCACTTTTTTAAATGAAAATAATTATTTTATCCATCGTTGCTTTTATGTAAAAATTAAATATTGGTCCCTGGTTTGGCTTTGAAAAAAAAAAGACAATGTTTTGAACAAACTGTATGTACGAATGACTAAAATCATATATACAACGAAAAGACTCTCTTGATTGACGCATGATATCCTCATTTTAATATGCTCCAAAACCTAAGGCAACACAATATAGGGATAAGCATTCGCGAAGCGAAATCGGGCATTATCGTAAAAGTTGGGCACTCTATCGGCTCACAATTTCTTTGCCTAATTTAGCTCAGGATCGTCAACAAAAGCTGACTTTATTAAATAGGAAATGCGAAACAGCGCTATCTCTTCTGTCGGTGTAAACTCGAGCCGATGTATGCAATTACATGCTAATGAAGTTTCACGTCACGATGAATCCAACGCTAAGTGGAGCTCACATTGTCTCTTTAGCCTTCTTTCCCCGTCATACAAAATGAAGGTGCTTCGCTAAGCTTTCTTATTAATTCCGTTGAAATGGCAACTATGATGAATGTCATGGGCTTATGCCTGAACAACGCAGCCTAGTTCCTCAAGCAATTACGCTGATCGCAATGCTAGGGGCTACGGCTACCGAAACATGATTCCTACCCCTACTCAAATAACACTCCATCAAGGCCCAGCAAACAAGAAACAAATCTGCCATGTCGTGCAAAAACAGCCGCTATTGGTTTCACGGGTTGCGCTGCTTAACAGTTAACATTACGTTAGAGATGTTGCGAATTGGGAAAATAAACAGCGAAAAAGAAACGTTTTGTAGTCCAAATTTAAAAGGATGCCTTAAAATATTTGATTGAACGCAGCAGTAAGATTGCCCATCTACAGAATTAATATATAAAGATCGAGAAAGGTTACATTACTGCTACAGACGTCTGAAAAAATTGCACGGCAGAGCTGAAATTTGGCAACAAGCCTTACGGGTGCTGACTTGTGTGAAGGAAGAATATAGTACTACATCGGATATGATGTTTTAGAGCGTGCTTTTGACATGTATTTCCCTTTTGCGTCTATTGTTCTTTCTGTCTGCGCGCGCGCGCGCGCGCGTGTGCGTGCGTGTGTGTGTGTGTGTGTGTGTGTGTGTGTGTGTGTGTGTGTGTGTGTGTGTGTGTGTGTGTGTGTGTGTGTGTGTGTGTGTGTGTGTGTGTGCGTGCGTGCGTGCGTGCGTGCGTGCGTGCGTGCGTGTGTGTGTGTGTGTGTGTGTGTGTGTGTGTGTGTGTGTGTGTGTGTGTGTGTGTGTGTGTGTGTGTGTGTGTGTGTGTGTGTGTGTGTGTGTGTGTGTGTGTGTGTGTGTGTGTGTGTGTGTGTGTGTGTGTGTGCGTGCGTGCGTGCGTGCGTGCGTGCGTGCGTGCGTGCGTGCGCGCGCGCGTGTTGACGTACAATCTGTCGGAAGTAAGCGTGCGCTCCCGAAACGAAGACGAGTCATTTAGCCTGACGAAGACATCGCTGGAGATCCTGATGCGGGATTAGAATATAACTTGTTCCCAGTTTTCATGCCAAGCTTTTCCAATGGACAAAATGCAATACAAGAGCAGCGCTTAGTAAATATATTTATGAGAATCAAGACAAGCAGAGCCCATTTCCAGAATTCGAGGATGTTAAGCTGTGTGCTTGTGCGTGGCAGGATAATCAGCCCTGCTTCATTGCGCTGTTCACTGTGTGGAAATATTATAGTACGCCGCTTATTACGGCTGGAGAGAAAACGTATGCGAAGAGCCAGTTAACGCAACAAGAAGCTCCCGTCTGCAGAAAACAAGGGTCGCAAAAGGCTGCCAAGGATGAGTGTCACTGAATGAAGGGGAAAGGAAACTGCGAGATGTGTTTGGGGGAACACGATAGCATGAAGGAAGACAAAACTGTGTAGATACAAGACTTACCCATTAGCTGAAGCCTAGCGGCCTCCTGCACGCACATACCTCACGCTCGGATACTTCTTTCGTTTGCTACTAGATGATAAGAGCTGCGTGGGACCGGAGGGATGCGGCCAGGAAGAGATGTGTAGTTATGTGCTCGCCCAAAACTTCATTACTTCGTCGGCTTCTTACGACATTAAAGAAAGTGAAATTATCAAAGTACTTCAGGTGCTCCCTTCTGAAGCCATTTTTTATTAAAGGCTGAGCAGATTCTCGAAATATGTTCTGGCCTGTTTTTCATTACTCCGTCATAAAGGGATGAAAATTACTTTATCTCATACACAAAAATTGTAGGTTATGTTGCAAATATGCCTTGAGTCGCTGATGAGTTCACCGCGCTGATGTACCAGGCAAATGCATCAGGTAATGTGAGTAAATAAAAGAGCAGCATATTTACCCCAGCTTTCTGCGGTAGACGATCTCCAAATGGTCTTGGAAGGCAAGATCATTTATATAATAAAGTAAACTGACTTGGATCACTGTGCACGGTGCACGTTAGCCAGCAATAAAGCTATTTCCAACATATAAACCAATTTCCAAGTATTAAACTTACAACGTTTGAAAACAGCTAAAGCAAACGCGACAAAGACGGAGAAATAATGCGGCCTGGCCGCGTGCATTTCACACTTTAACCCTTTGTATTTGTGCCAATCTGTTTATTTTTCTAACGTATGTTGTAAAGCCTAGCATTCCATATTAATTTCGTGAGGCTAGCTTGCTGCGGTTTCAATCAGTCAGGCGCGGAAGCACAATTGGTTAACCGTGACGGAGTGCACAATGATGACTCAGAAACTGCATTTGTATTTGCTAGCCATTATTAATTTCTACACGACCACATGTTTTTGAGCACTGCTTTTCTCGCACTCACAAGCGAAGACAGTATTGCAGGGCTGTACGTAGTGCTTGATTCCCGTTGGGTTTTCGTCAATTTAGAGGCTAAAATATTTTCTAGTCTTCTTACCATACGAATTCAGGTTATGTGGAAGGAGCTTTGGAAGATGCAAGCTTCGCAATATTGGCCTACGTATTGGGCCCTTGGCATAAATTTCCAGATAAACGGCAGATAAAACCGTTTTTATTTTTTCCCTGCTTTCTTTATGTATGTTCCTCCTGCTCGTTTATTATTTTTCCAAACGAAAAGGCTTGCTCAAAAATACATGTAGTCAAGAGAAAAAACAGTTTGAATATTTGAAGGCACCTTTATTTATTTATTTATTATACCCTCAAGGTACATAGTACATTATAGAGGGGAAGGGCAAAAAACAAGAGAAAGTATAAAATAACTAGTATACAAATATAAAGCGTAGAGGCATAAAAAGAACAAAAAATGGAAAAAGAAATCTTAATGCTTACAAGAAAATATATTATTTTCCCGAGTTTCACATGGTAGCACGTACAAAATACAATATAAGTAAGCAAACAATGTTACTACACACAGTAAGTCATTTGTTACATTATTTTACAAAATAAAACCTTGATTGCCGTTTTCAAGTTATAAGTTTATAAGTGCTGGTAATGCTTATAAGTTACGCAGGTACGTTGTTTCAATATTTGCTGGTTTGGGGAAGAAAGGAATACGAATAGTTTAAGAAAGTTATTATGAGGAATATTCACTTTTTGGCGGTGGTTCAGGTGAGATGAAATATATAGTAGTGGTTGAACCTAAAAGAGGACGTCAGTAAAATTGTAATATTATATTTTATAGAAAAGACATGGGCGAGTAACGGATGAGTAACGGCAAGAGGTGTAGGAATGATTTCATATTAGTTTAATCAGCATTAGAAGTCAAAGAAATCATCCGTGCCGAAAAGTAAAAATTAATTGTGAGGACGGTTACGACATTCCCTAATGCACAATTTGAGCTCATTTATATTTTACAAATCGAAAGAGAACGCGAGAGGGGAGCGGGGTAGCAGGCAACCAGAGAGAAAGAGCGCGCCTACGGTGTTTCTTGGTGCCGGCCTCTGCGAGGCGAGAACTCTGCCTAGCAAGCAGTCTCCAGTGTTTGATGGCTCTTCTTTCGTTTCTTAGAAATCGTTTGAGTCGTGACTCTCTCGTGGCTTGTGGCTCATAACTATTTCGCTAGGTACAACAGATAATGACACCGACGGCGACATGGCTCAACCGCCAAACGTTCGCATAAGAGTTGACCTTTAAATATTTTCGCGATACGACGCGTTATCAATTTATTTGTCGCGAACGATGCGCCGAGATCTGTATCAAAGATTCTGATCACTTGCGTATCTTTCTACAATGTTCCCGGTTGTACTAGTAGTAGTATTCGACGTTATGTAGATTGTTCTGAGCAGCCTTTGATTTGAGCGTTGACGAGTGTGACGGACATTCTTTGTTCTACGATCGACGAGCACGATTGTTGCTATCGCCGCCGCCGAGTTTTTTAGTTCTTTTGCGGGCGCAAGTCAGCCCAATAAAGAGGTAATTTCAGTACCATCAAGCCTGTGTCTTCTTTTGGTGTCTACGGCCTTGTCACTAATACGTGACAATATAATTGTCATAGCCATTCTTCATGAGGACAGTACACGTACACGACCTCAAAATAGGCTCAACGGCTCAGCGGTTTATGCGCCGTTTCGGTAGTCAACGTGGAATTACTGAACTGTGCCATCTTAAAGTCATTTATTAATTATTTTTATTCAACTAAGACTTTTGCACACTTGGAGAAAGTCACGATATTTTGTTATCGTTACCATCTGCCTGCCTATGCCGCTTTTCAGAAGAAGGGCTGTCCCGTGTGCAGTTCTCTAATTCACCTTGCACAATGACAGCTGCTACCTTGTTATCTCCTCGAAGACTTTTATTTTAGCTGCTCAATTAACACTCGTTTTCAGCTTGCTACATCTCTACCAGTGCAGTCCGTTAAATTTTATGGCCATAAATTATCTTGCCGTTGAATTTATTTATTATGCGTATTTATTGCATTTATTATGATCGGCTAAACCTTAGTCCCTAACGGGTCATTATTAGCACATTTTAACAAAAAAAATGAAAAAAAAAAATAATTGTGAGAAAGTAACGACGTTTCTGACACACTGTATTATTCACAAGAAGTAAATTTCTCAATATTAACAGTGTTTACACGGATGAGCTGATTTGACTTGTCGGGTCGAAAACCGGTTACAGGGTTCATGTAAATGCGATCGGCTTGAACCAACTTAACTCCACCGCAACGGGTGGTTTGAATCGCACCACCCTGCTGCAGGAAATATGTAAACGCTGTCAAGTAGAGTCGGGGAATCATGAGAGGGGAGAATAAGATGGAGGACTCGAGCAAATCGCCAGGGCGAAAACTGAACTTCAATGCCACCTATTATTTCTTCGTCTCGACGCGAGCCGCCGTCGTAATCGCCACTCGTCGAGTCGGGTTCATGCACACCTGGCAGAGTCGAGTCCACACAATTCAACCCCTCAACTCCACCCCTGCTGTCGGGTCCAAGTAAATTGGTCTACACTTGCATTTAGAAGAACGCAAAGTATTTTTCTGAAACCCAATCAGATGCCTCGTTTTTCTGTTTTATGGAAACGAGAATGAAAATGAGAAAAAGATAGGTACATTCTTAACTTTAATTCCCCTTCAGCGTGCATCTATTTGTGTTCGGATGCTGGCACATTCATTGGCACCTGCAGCTGTGCAATTGACAGTGGTTGATACTTTGATGCTGGCTTCAGTATGACGAGGCACATCTTTCTCATTGTATATCTGTGGTTTTCGTGTGTATTTTGTCTCGTGTTCTTTGCGCACATTTACATTTTCGCTTCAGGTGACACTTTATGAATGGAGTGGGGCGGGGCGCCGTTGCGGCAATAATTTGAACACTTTTTCTCCAGCGCCGGCCTACGCTGAGTTGAGGAGAGAGATTAGCAGCGTCATTTGCGGTTTCCCACATGTTTTGTGCTAATGAAGGTAGCGCAAAGATATTCTTATGTTCCGTCAAGCTGATAAAAACAGGAGAACAGAGGACAGAGAGAAAATAATCAATGACCGCGAGATGACGTTTAATTAAATGTTTCGATTCCAGCGCGAGCGCTCCTGCCACGCCATTGCCCACTTCTTCCGTCTTCCTGGTCCGTAACACTACCCGGGGCCACCGAGCGATCGTCCCAATTGTGAATGAGGACATTTGTCGATGTTGATGACTTCATGACATGACGGTAGGCGCGACTTGACGGGTGAAGAATAGGAAGAAGGAAGAAGACAAGTGCTTGCCGCCACGATAATCCTGGATTGGCGCTTGCCCAAATTGCTTTCTGACCACTGGTCTTCAAGATCCGATGGTCGAGGCCCGGGCAAGAACCGCATGGCATAGGCAGGGGGCATGTGTTCCTGTGGGGTAGTGTCTTGTGTCTTTGGGGTCTCAGGCCGGCAAATCGGGTCAGTACGGTCCCATGGTCATCTGCTCTGTCACTGTGTCTTATGGTCATGTGAGTGGCGTCTCGGGTCAGTCTCCTTCGTTGCGTCTGGTGGTCGGGGCTGGGGACGGGGCGGAGCAACGGCAAGGTCTTGTTGGGTCCGGCAGGCTGGGGAACAGCCATGCGATGCCTCCTAACCTTTCAACGACGACACAAGAAGACGCAGGGCACCGAAGCTCCAGCCCAGGATGAGGGGGTGATGATGAAGAACCTCGCACCTCCAACCAAATGTTACGGGGTGGCAAGCTGATGAAAACAGGACAACAGAGGGCAGAGAGATTTTCGATGACAGTGCGATTCCGTTTAATAAAACGCTGGGGACTTAGCGCGAGCGCTCATGCCCGCGCCACTGCCCGCTTTTTCCTCCTTCCTGGTCCGTAACAATATTTTGCGTTGCGGAGTCCATTGACGGGATATATACTGCTAGTACGAGTTTCCTAGTTTGGTGAATAGCTTTTCAAGGACCCTGTCATCATCATCAACATCGTCATCACCTACCTAACTATGCCCACTGCAGGGCGAAGGCCTATCCCATATTTATCCAATTAACCCGGTTGTGTGCTAGCTGCATCCACTTGACCCCTGCTTACTTCTTAACCTCATCCGCCCACCTAACTTTCTGCCGCCTCCTGCTACGCTTTCCTTCTCTTGGAATCCAGTTTGTTACCCTAAGCGACTATCGGTTATCCTCTCTTCGCACTACATGTCCTGCCCATGGCCATTTCTTCTTCTTAATTTCGACTATAAGGTCAGTAAACTGAGTTATTTTTCTGAACCACTCTGCACGCTTCCTATCTCTTAATGTTACCCCTACCACTTTTCGTTCCATAGCCCTCTGAGTTGTCCTCAACGTAAGTAGAACCTTCTTGGTCAGCCTCCACGTTTCAGCCCCGTAGGTGAGTACCAGTAAGATGCCACTGTTGTATACTTTCCTCTTGAGCGATACCGGTAAGCTGCTAGTCATAATCTGCGAGTGCTTGCCAAATGCGCTCCATCCCAATCATTCTTCTTGTTATTTCCTTTTCATGGTCCAGATCTGCGGTTACTACCTGTCCTAAGATATTCGCCTACTACTTCGAGTGCTTCGCTATCTAACGTACACCATTGTTCCTTCCCGAGGCTGTTGAACATTACTTGTCTTTTGCATATTGATTTTAAGCCTACCGTTCTACTTTTCCTGTCTAGGTCATCAATCATTATTTGCAGTTAATCCCCCGAGTTACTTAGCAAGGCAATGTCATCAGCAATTCGCAGACTACTGAGGTATTCTCCAACTATCCTTATCCCTAATTTGTCCCATTCCAAGTCTCTGAATACTTGCTCTAAGCAAGCTGTGAATATTACTGGGGAGATCGTGTCTCCTTGCCTAACACCTTTCTTGATGGGAATTTCGTTACTTTCTTTATGCAGAACTATGATTGCTGTGCAGCCACTATATATATCTTCCAGCACTTTAACGTATGGCTCGTCCACCCCCTGATTTTGCAACGCCTGCATCACCGCTGAGGTTTCAACCGAGTCAAATGTTTTTCGTAATCAATGAATTCTTGTGGTTATATTCCGAGCATTTTTCTATCACCTGGTTGATGGTATGGATATGATCGATAGTAGAATACCGTTTCCGAAAACCAGCTTGATCATTTGCTTGATTGCAGTCTAAGGTTGTTCTGATTCTATTAGCGGTTACCTAAGTAAATACCTTATACGTAACAGACAGTAAGCTGATTGCTCTGTAATTTTTAAAGTCCTTAGAGCCCCTTTCTTATGAATAAGGATAATGTTTGCATTCTTTCATGGTTCCGGTACCGTCGATGACACCAGGCATGGCCTATACAGGGTGGCCAGATTTTTTAGCATGATATCCTCCCGTCCTTTAACAAATCTGTAGCTATCTGATCCTCTCCGGCTGATTTGCCCATTTCCACAGTTTTTAATGCTTTCTTGACCTCGTCCTTCGTCACTGGTGGAACGTCTGACTGTTTTTCCCTACCGCCCATCTCATTACTGTCCTGACTACTTTAGCTACCATAGAGATCTGTATAGAACTCCTCGGCTACTTGGACTATCTTGTCCATATTCGTGGTGACGTTGCCCGCCTTGTCCCTTATCGCATACATCTGGTTTTTGCCCATGCCCAATTTCTTTACAGCTTTTGGGTCCCTGTATAGCCAGCTTTATTGCAGTAAGACTCTTATTGAGGCAATGCTCCCTCTTCAGGAGCAGCATTACAAGACATGGCCTTTCTATGGCTGTCTCGCTCCCTTTCCAAACTGGCAGTTAAGAGAATCCCCAGCCTTTGAAAAAAAAAAAAAAAAAAAGGTGAGCGCAAAAAAAAAAATAATACGAAAATTTGAGATTTGAGGCTGCCGCTCTATTTTGTTTGAAGTTTGAGGCTGCAAGCTCATCGAAAGAGCTAGGAAGCTAGCTCTTTTCTCGAAAGTGGTAGGAAGGAAAGAAATATGGGGGTGCAAAAAAAGATGGTGCGCAAAAAATATATGAAGTTTTCAATTCTTATTAGCCGCAAAACCAGCTGTGAACAGAGCCACCACGTGACGGCATGAGAATTGTAACACTATTCAAGTAACACTACTCAATTAGCTTCACCGTAATCATTTCCTGCCCTCAGGAAGTGTATGCTATTTTTTAGGTTGCGTTCAAAGACACCTCTCTGTAACAATCGCCGTTTAGCCCGCTCAGAGGCAACCAGTGAGGAGAAAGAAGTTGCCGGACCCTACCGTTGTATGGACGGAATTACGCCTACCTGACAGGTATGTCAGCCCATCTAAGCTACGATATAATAAGTGATTTTGGTGATTAAAAATCCAGCGATAAAAGAAAACACTTATAATAAGTCCATCTAAAATATACAAACCGCAAAATATTTACGAGAATTATTCTAATGAAGGAAGTAATATATGTGCATATTTCGACAAGGTATGCAGAAGGTTTTTCTTTGACAATACAGATAGCTTATTTCTTTGGTTTGGTAGCAGCTTCCGGCAGTATCAGGATATCACCGGTGAGCAGATATACGCTCGTCGCTCTATCCAGCTGGTCGGCAGAATGCGTGCAAACTCGGTAATTGCTACCAATAATGTCCAGCCCCAAACAGCCTCTGTGGCAGGCGGCCATCTTCCCTCCACCTTCTGCCTTCATATTTCGCGCCCATTTGTAACGCGCAGTAAAGTGCTGCTCAGTACAGCTATAGAGGCTGTGAATGAGTACTCCGCCAATAGAGGGGAACGCACAGCTAAAATCTCCTCACAAATTAGTTCTGGGGAACGACGCTCGAAACGAACGAGCCGCTCATAAACGCCAGTTCGGATTATTTTCTTTGTTTAGCATTGCGGCGGCCACACTACTACGCCATTGGCATAAATTGCGAAAAATACGGCAATTTGGATCACATAATTCGTGTATGCGAACGGGCAGTCTGCACCATTGCAGGCATGCACGGTTGCACGCAATTCAATCCAAACCTTAAAAGAGAAACATTTATTTGTGAACTGTATCTTAATTTCTCAAAGGATATTTATTAACCTAATAACAAGATGGGAGTTTGAAGGACGCTTCTGTCGAAAGAATCTATGTTAGCTTGCCGTGCCGCCACTGGCTATTTCGGATGCTGCCCGATGCTTTCCCTGGAAGGACTGGCAGTTTCAAAGTTGGAAGCTTTTATAGGTCACATCGAAAACATGTACTACGCGGAGCATTATCAACGTCTGCGCGATAGGACATCTGGGATCCATTAGCTTGACAGCATTTACAGAGCTGCACAGTATTCGCTTGACAGCAATTGCAGAGACGCACAGTATTAGTACTTTCCTCATGGCATGAGCCTAAAATGTAGGTGTAGTTTTTCATTAAAAAAAAAACTATTCATCAGTTCTGAAAGTAGAACTTGAGTTAAGGAGTGAACCATTTCAAGGCACAATTTCGTGCCTTGGGAGTTCGTAACTCGTTACTATTGTCGCTGAGTTCTAATACTTCTGGAACATGACATGTGGGACGTTCAAACATAGGTTTATTTCGTAGAAACCTTCTGAAGACATGTGACGAGCGTTAGACAATTTATGCATAGGTTATGTTACAAAGGGTACATAAGGACAGATGGTAAGTAGTATTGTCATTTTGTAAGGAAACAACAATAGAATGAATGATCAAGAAGGTAATGCAGTAAAGCAAAAAGTCACGCAGCGCAAAACATCGCTTCGACGCGGTACGCTAAGGAAGGCAATAATAAAAAAAAAAAAGCTACTACTCTATATCCCTGCAGTTCCAGTAATTTCCGGTATATCACTGGTTGCCTGGCTGCGCGCAAAAATACTGCAGAGTTTTAACATGGCTAAACCTGGTATAACGTGCGAAAGCACTTGTTAAGCGTAATTTATTATGGTAGATGGTAAGTCTAGATGAGGCTGTAATTACCTTTCGCCCACTGTTGTTAACGCCGTCTGAATTAAGGGGACACTTTACCTATGATTTAAGGGTATAAATTAAAAGGATAACGTCTCCTATTGGCCGGCTGCCAATGCGCATTTTTAATCACGCAGATAAGGTTGCGACAAATCTAATTTATGCTTCTATCATCCCCTACATACTAATCAGGATACAGTTGTAAGGTACCCTATTATATAAGAGACCACCAGACATAAATATAGAACCCCGTTTTAGCAAGGGCGTAGCAACCTGCTTGCGTGCCCTGAAGGAAGCCTAAGCCTGGATCCTAGAGTCTTGGAAACCTGCATTCCTATGTCCCACTCCCACCTCAATGGTGAATCCTTAGTCCATGCCCCCTGCGCCTGCGAAACAGGCAGGCGCATAAAGGTCAAATGTCAAGTTATCACAGTTATTACCTGTTGTTAAGGCTAAACCCTTTAATCGCTCATGCTGTCGTGGACAAAACGTGTCCCGCTCTTACGGCGGCTCCGATTGGCCGAGGCGGGATGACGTCATAGAAGTTTCGACAAATCACAGAGCACCACTACATGAATAATTAATGACTAATTAGGTATGCCATCAAATACCTACTTTATTACTGATAATTAAGCAAATAATCAGTATTGGCTAATTATCACATAATCAATTGTTGCTAATTAGTGCCAGGCTTAGGCTTAGTGCTTAGCAGAATGCGGCATTCAGGCTTTCGCCTTTCACTACTTTAGTCGCTAATGTCCCTTGTAATTTTTCTGGCTTGTTCCACGAAATTGTGGCCGTGGGAAAAAGATGCGAAAAAGGCTAGAAAAGTCTCCGCTGTCGCATCAAAGCAAACACTCAAATCGTGATAAAACAGCGTTGCCAAGTCAAGAACGAGGATGGAAATACGGCAAGAGCCCGTTGATGAGTCTCAGTGAAACACTCAAATGCTCCACATTGTCGTCTGTTTGTATGACTGATTTCTTGTTTCGTTTTTCTTTACTTATTGCGCTTCCAGTTGGGAGCCGTCAGTACGCTATGTGAAGCCATCATGTGTCAGTGTAGTTCCAGCATTATAATAAGTGAAAATAACTGTGCAAGATATCACAGACCACTGGCTTCTAGACGCCCCTTCGCCGCACGTGCGCTAACAAACAAATGTTTCAGGGAAACGTTTTTAAGAAGTCGCCATAAATCGCTTGCTGCTGCGTGGAAAAGTAAAGCTGCAGGTAATTTAGCAGAATGGTTTATGTCACGCCCTGTTTTGATATTAGAATAACTATCCGAGTTATTCTTTTGATCACGTCCCCTCCCTATTCAACTAAAACAGCAGTTTTCACGCGCATTTGCTAACGCATTAAACGCTATCTTGATAGCTTTGCTGCCAAGACCTCCCGTGTCAGGACCTTCACAGGCTATCCCCGTTACGGCAGAAGAATACGAACACCGACTGAGTTTAAGGTTAAAACGCGCCGAAATGACATTGTCGTTTTCTGCCAAGATATAAGTTGCACTTGACGCTCTCGAGGTAAAGCATACAAAAGAAGTATGATTTTACATATACATTGGTTGCTTCAAAACAGATCTCATTAATATTACGCATTTAAAAACTTCCCATAAGACCAATGTATTAAAAAAAAACGCCGAATCTGAAGGTCAAAGTTTAGGTGTTTGCGAATAGGGGCGACACTCGTGACCAATCAAGTAAACTGGTTGATAAATACATGAGTACTTGGCAACCACATTTAGTTGAAAAGAGGCTGCAGAAATTATCCGACGTAATATCCGTGTACAGGTAGCTAGAAGAGAAGCGATAACAGAAAAGAAGCGATTTTTCAGACGGCAGATACCAGATAGGTTTTACTGTCTGCTTCTAGCTGACGACGCAATCCATAACCACCCAGAACAGCAAGCTAGATCTGGTCCCTCTGTGAAGCAGAGTTTTCCGACTGGCGTAAATGACACGCTCTGCTAAAGCTATAGTTTGCTAAAGTGTAGATCTTTCTGTCTTTAGAGGCGTTCCATTGGCCTGGACATCTGTCGTACATTGTCTAAGCTGCCTCTCTCTCTTCTCCGCACTAGGCAGGTAAAACAAAGTTATTATAGCAGCGCATTTCACAATACGCAGATGCCTTATCGGTGCATGCAGCACGAACTCCGCGTTATTATTCTCTCCTAGCGCTCTTTGTTGCATAGCTTTCTCATGGGACGTCACATATTGCGTAGCAAAACAGAGGGAGACGCTTATCAAAGGAAGATTGATAGCCCCTTTTCAGAGCAAAGTCCTGGCTTTGTAAACTAAGTGCACTCACAAAACCGAGTGTGGCCATCTATTCATTGCCGAATAAAAGAAAATTCCATCAGAGCCTGCAAGAGGCAACTGTATCAATTGAAGCACGAATCTAGCGGCAACTGCACATGACGTTCGTTGGTACTTTGTTACTCTGACTGGAAATTCCCAACTTCAGCGTAGCATTAGCAAAGGGTGCCGGTTCGCAGAAAACGCACAGGTCCAATTTCCAATCGCCTGGATGCGCCGTCAGTATTGCTCACTCTTATACGGGAGCTCCAAGGGAGCCATTAGGTAGAAGATTCATGACAGATAAAACAGTAACAGGGCCAGCGATTCAAACAAAGAAATGTGGAGGCAAAACTAGACGCAGTGGTGTGGAAATGAAGGTACGAGAGCCGACAGATTTGACGCCTCGAACGCACGTCGCTCGCCGGTATTTCTAAAACGCCACTTTGCTCATTCGCAGACGGATGCACCGAGGAACGATTTTTCGATTTCAGTTCTTTCATTCTGAGCTTCAATTCCTTGTCACATTTCTTCTGACTTCTATTTTATTTCGGAGGCCTCATCGTTCCAAGCGACTTTATGTTTTTTTATTGCGCACGTTGTAGTAGCCGTTCTGCACTACCGCATTCGCGCTTTAGAGGCCAGCGTTGCCTCTTTGCGGTGGCTTAGGAACACTGTTGCCTTTTTTCTGAACGTTTTTAATACTGTCTGCTTCTCACGAAGGGCTGTGACCATCTTGTTTAGATTCAAAGCTTAAGCTTGCATGTAGCAATATACTCAGGTGCTACGAATAGGAGTCCTGGATATTCTTAGTGGTCGACGAGTGATAACTTGCAGTTTTACCTTCAGCATTCTATTCTTTTTTCTCTCTTTATTGTATGTCATTAGTATTTACTTTATCTGGTAACAGACGTCATAGGGTTAAAAAAGGTCTATGCAGGCCTCTAAGATTTCTGAGGCACACTATAGTCTTGCGATGTCCGGCGCTGTGTGTCTTACGGCAGCCTGTGTGGGTTCATGCTTACTTCGCTGTGCCAAGCCTCTTCTCCGCTGTGATCTTCTTTCTTTTACACTTAAAGTTCCTACACTGAGAGATGCGAGCGGCGCAAGTTTGAACGGTATATCACGAAGCAATCTGGCCATACCGGAAGTCCAAACTGTATATAATTAGTTGGAATTGCAATTGCTGTAAACGCTGAGAATGTAATTGCAATGCAAGTAATGACGCAAATGTCCCCACTACGTCCGTCGCTATCCCTGCGTCTGGGCTAAGCCACATTCAAACCCTGGGGAAATGAACTTCAGTGTCAGCTATAATTCGGCATAATTTTTTAATCAGCCGTGCTGCTCACAACTGTTTGCATCCCTTTCAGTGCTCGCACAATAAACGAAGCTCTACTTTCCGCCCTTTGATTCTATCACGACTTCCAGCGAGGTTGAAGTAACCTTGGTCCTTATCATTGTCCTCTCCGCCATATAAGTGCCGTATAAAATGCATGCGTCATTACCTTACAGGTCACCCGACAGCCAATTGTCGAGGGCTGCAGATGTCTAGGTGCTCACCTCTGGACTGAGAGCATGCAACGCAAGATGCAGTTCTGAAAGCGCCACATCAAGGAGTGGTATGCGGACAGGATTAGAACATTGCTCAGATATTGACCAGTCAAAGGGTATTCTGATAAACGCAGGAAACACCAGTACAGTGAATGGTTTCTTGTCCACAGCCGCTGCGCACTTTTGTTCTCGCGAAAAATAGCAAAAACATAATTTGCATCAAGGAAGATAATTACGTTGGCTGGTAAAAATTCGTCATCAGAAAAATGCATCTCTGGCAACTACACGGGAGGGGACGTGCTGTACCCACGCCTGTGTCGTTGTATATAGTGCTTCAGTGTTCTCACGATAAACAAATAATTGCCAGAAGAAAAGCTAGATGCGATGCGGGCTCACAAACGGTTTCTAAGCTTCCCACGAGAACTGCGTAGCTTGAAGCTTTCTTGATTCTCCAGGAGTATGTTCACAAAGCAAGAAGCAGGCCGTTCCTAAAGTTTCTTGTTCTTTTCTGCTCAATAACAGCAGCATGGATGATGCTTCTCGGCTGCAGAGAAATTTGCCTGCTTGAGAGGTTAAAAATTACCTGCATCAAAAGCAGAGACCTCTTTTTAGTAGCTGGCATCATTCTAACACGATCGTGATTGTCATGTAAATGGACTGACGCGTAGATACTATATTCTCTATGTGCTTGTAGTTCCCTGGTAGTTAGTTCATACCTCCCTTTCATCGCCGTCAATATCATGCCCATCGAAGGCAGCGGTAAATGGTACAAGACACACATTCTTACTGCAGGTCAGACAGCTGCTCACTTACAGGGGCTGGTAGAGATCTGCAAGGATGTGCTTTCGTAGCACAATAAACGTGAAGCTAAAAAGTGCGTTTAGTGAATATTTAGCGTGCGAATGTGTTCTGCAGCTGCCAGGAAATCTCGAGAAATACTTCAGACAGCGATTCGTCGAGTATGGCGACTTGGCGCTTGCGAAGTAGGAAGACAGCAGCGCCTGACCTATGCTCACTGCATCTTGGACAGTGTATTTTGCCCGTACTGAGTGACCCGAAGAAAAGTGCTATTTCACACTGAAAAGTCGTAAATAATTGCGTAATTTCTCGTCGATAAGGCTCCGTTTTCCTGCACTGCCCACAAAATATACTTCATTGAGTTTTCCTACATATACCTCGATTCCTATAACGTTGACATCTTCCCACAACATTAAGCAAACTATTACATGATATCCATATTTTCTCTCATTATTCTTGAATTCCTTTATTTTGCACATCTCAGTGATGATATTATGCAGGCTTACATTGTCTAGTCTTAACATTAAGTTTTTATTTTTATTTTATTATTTTGGGTAGGACGTTTCTTTCAAAATCACAATTTTTACATTTCGATCTTAGCCAAAAGGTCGAGTAAAACAGAAATAACGCTTGACCGTCTTCGCGCCAAGTGCTATACAGACATTCAACCATTGTGAGGCTACGTGACTACTCGCTTAAATAAAAAAGGCTATAGATGTGCGAATAATACTTAATTTGAATCTAATCGAATAAAGATAGCGTGGATCCGCTATCGAATTGGATAAGAATAGTCTAGTTTCTCCACCTAACCGAATATAAATTGAACGCTGAAAGCACAGAATTGAATGCGATGAGAATGTTTGTACTAATAGTTATTAGTTCAGCGTATAATAGCGCATAAATAGAAATCGTGTGGAAAATAAATCAGCGGTGGCGCTACTTTACGGTGCTAATTTCTGCAGTTAGAACTGCAGCTGTGAAAAGGCACAGCCTAATATCTATCATGGGGCCACAACAGAAATTGCATAAAGAAAAACAATCTTTTTTCATTGATAAGGAAAGAGAATCTGGAGCCACATCTCAAGTACCTCTGGACATGAGACGCACGATAGCACGCATGGGCCATGGCCTTCAATATTAGGCATCAAAATCAAGTTGCTGAATTATCGAATCCTCGCCGCTTCATACAGATCAGCGCTTATGCGTATCTATTTGTTTCCAGTACTGTCAGTTTTGTCTGAAAGTACACCTGAGGAACGAACGAAATTGGAAAGCAATAATAAATTCGAACAGTAGCCCGAGGTGTAAGCACGTCGAACGTAGGGCAATATAAATGAACAAGGCAGGCTAGAAATAGTGAACGAAGCCTATTATCATGAAGCGTTACATGCCTAAGATCCAGATGTAAAATCACAATGACCACATCATCAAACTAAAAGTAAACGGTAATGGACATGTCTACTATGAGTGCTGGAGTAGAACGAGCGAAATACGATGACTGCACAGTATGAAAAATGCGCTGACAAGGGTTGAGGGGGAGCCTCAGTTCTTAGTCCGAGGCAACATTTTGACAAGTAAACCTGTCTTCGTATGGTCATACAAGAGAAGTCTCTTGCAGGAACGTTGGCTCGGCTTACGAACTGAGGCTCCCCCTTAACACTTGTAAAGGGCTTTTTCATACAGTTAACGATGCCATTTGAAAGCCCTGCGCGCAAGGAACGTACTGAAAGCTTCATTCAGCACTTAATGGTCGCTACAGAATGGTATGCAGTGTTGGTGTGCGCCTTGGGTTTCATGCAGCTCTCAGATAAATTTACTATAAGGGACCCTTTTAAGCCTCGCTCCTGTTACTTGAAACAAATTCGAAAAGTATATAGCGTACTCCTGCACTGGGCCATGAACCAAAATTTTGGTTCATGGCCCCTTTTTTCAAGCATTTCACCCCAGAAGAGCCGAGCACCAGGCCGGGGGACACCTTGTACCCATTGGAAACCAGTGGGTACCCGGCGGTACTGGGGATCGAACCCCGTAATTACTGTGCCCCCGCAGGGTGGCACAGTAATTACGGCACTCTACTATAGTGCCCAAGATTGCGGGATCGAATCCCAGTCTTGGCTGCCTTTTTTCGATGGAAGCGATGTCAGTGCACGTTAATGAACACCAGGCGGTCAAAATTTCCGTATTCCTCCACTACGGCGTCTGTGATATTCTTAGTCGCTTTGGGACGTTGAGCCCCACTAAGCAAATCGGACCATAATGTACTTAATTCGGCTGAATTAATTTCTTAAATACATAATTAAATTTATTTGGGTTTCGCCTACGTTCATATTCAGATTTTCAATATACGCAAGCCATGAAAACCAACCTTAAGTGAATGCTGAAAAAACTGTACCCGCTAATGTTTTTTAATAATTATTCAGCGCTTTTTTAAAGGGCCTCTTTATGTTCAAGGAGCACTTTCGTCATCATATCATTGTCAGCGGTCATATGTGTAAAAATACAGCAAATATGTCTTCAACAACAGGTTGATTATGAAATAATACATAGTTAAGTTTTTAACATTGACCTTACTTTGCTTAGTGGGAAAGCTAATAGGTTGCAGCAAATAAATATGAAAATGATGTCGTGGCATCTAACTATAATTTTATAATTACCTGGCCTCTGCTCTGAACGGGAACATGTTTGCGAAAAACAGTATAATATGTGTTCGAACCGAAATTATAAAATGTCTATGAGAGCAGAAAAATAAAGAAGCAACTTTTATGTTTATCTTCTCTCCAGTGCTGCCTAATTGATATAAACGTTCTTTTCCTGTTGTGTACGTCTAGTTAAATATTCCCCGCCTCCCCTCAGACTGTTGCGGCATTCGTTTCAAAGGGCATTCCCCACGCTTCAGATATTTCACCACTCTTTTCACTCGGCGTCGATGGCCCATTACGACACAATCGGTGGGCTTCGCTCTGGCTAACGAGGTGGCAAGAGGGCTGCACGAAATACTTGGGCAACCCCGTCGAGAGACAATTGGGAATCATCGGCCGCTACGGCTCCCGGTAAACCAAGCATAACCCGCCAACCTCGCCTTCATCCGGGCGCTTCTTCAGATTTCATTATTTTGTGCCACTCAAACGGAGTCTCGACAACTACCTCATTGATGCCAGCCTGACTTTCTTTCCTGTTTTTATGTTTGCCGTCGGCTTTCGAAGACCAGCAATTTGCGGAATGCAAATTGTGAAGTTGCAACATCCGAGCAAGAAAAAAATTGAGAAGGGTTCAATGGGGCTGAACCGAAGATGGAGCAAAAGCATTATCGGGGGGTGACTTCTTCTTCTTCTTCTTCTTCTTCTTCTTCTTCTTCTTCTTCTTCTTCTTCTTCTTCTTCTTCTTCTTCTTCTTCTTCTTCTTCTTCTTCTTCTTCTTCTTCTTCTTCTTCTTCTTCTTCTTCTTCTTCTTCTTCTTCTTCTTCTTCTTCTTCTTCTTCTTCTTCTTCTTCTTCTTCTTCTTCTTCTTCTTCTTCTTCTTCTTCTTCTTCTTCTTCTTCTTCTTCTTCTTCTTCTTCTTCTTCTTCTTCTTCTTCTTCTTCTTCTTCTTCTTCTTCTTCTTTCTCTTCTTTTTCTTTCTCTTCTTTTTCTTTTCTTTTTCTTTTTATTCTTCTTCTTCTTCGCGGCTATTGAAGGTCATTCGTGACTGCGGCCACGGTTACGCGATCAGTCGAAACCTGGCATAGTATTGCTTTCGCAATAAAAGAAGAACGATGGGAAAACAATAAAACTATCGGCTAGTGGAGGTTAAAACTTTGCACGTGATTTCAAACTTTCGTACACGTCCAGGTTAGGACTTGTGATGGCGTAAAATAACCTTTTATTGATTGCAAAACAATTTCGTAGTCTTTTCTTATTCATTTATACCCCCCCCCCCCCCCCTTGATTCTCAGATTCAGTATTCAAACAGCAGTAATTAGGAAAATTGCGCATAATGCTCTTTTTTACAAAACGAGTCCGCGAGACGCTCAAAGCTAGAATTGGTTCGCAGGAATAAATTGTTTGCTGGAGATACGGACCAAGTAATCATATTAGGGATGCGTATGCAGTAACTAAGGTTGATTGGTGTTGGTGTATTGTTTTTTTTTTTTTTTTGCACATAAGCGACTAAGGCTATCACCACCGAGAACAACGTTGTTTGTCTTCTTCTTGGATGTGACTAATTCATTTTTAAATTGTTATAGCTGGTTAACGAACATTGCTATGGGGAAGCAATGAAGGGTGGTAAAGAAATAAGTTTGGTTGTGGCACGACCTTTCACAAAAGACATTTTTCCACAGCTAGTTTTGGCCGTTATATGCGTGTGATGTTTTATATCTTCAAAAAGAAAATGAGTTTAACATACGCGGTTCTGCAGTTCGGACGACGAAGTCACAATATGGTACATTGAGTTTCTGTCACATCACGCCCTTAGCGGCGCCACCTAACAGAGTAGTCGGAGATTATATCCGAAGCCAGCCTCATAAAATATTAATATAAAACATCAGCGTCGATGAGCGGAAAACGGCTTCTATACTATTCTTCGCGCGCCTGCTATTCTTCAGCCATTAGTAGTGCTACTATAAAATTACAAATTGCGTCGTAGAATAGAATGCAACAAGAAAATTAACAAATAAATCATCAGTGTTTTTCGCAGATACGCAGCATACAAAAACTTACCAGTTTTCAATTAGGCGGGAACAAAAACCATCTATATCTGTAGCAAATCAGACAAATATCATGAAAACAAGTGTTTTATATTCATTAAAGTCGATTCAGAGAACGTTTGGAAGCAAATCTTTACAATAAATGGCCCTGCTCTCCTTCCACAATTCTCCTATTGACAGCTTCAGGTTCGCAGACAAGAGATGAAAAGTGGGCTACACAAGGCGAACACTTCCAAAGAACATTTTTAAATTTTTTTACTCTGTACCGAATTATTGGTAATACATAAAATCACTCGTAAACAAATATTTACGATGGGTGTCAGCTCTAACGAACATTTTATTTGTTTATGATACAAAACCCCCTGTAATACTGTACATGGCTGTCAATTGGCGACAGGCACGGGCTAAATACGTTATGCAATGTCTTGTCGCCCAGCCTCACTCGTCTCGAAAAGCAGTGCTAAAAAATTCGAGATGGGAGGCGCGGCCTTATATTTAGAGGGACGGTATTTGTATTGGCTCCTGGATTGCCTTCATGCTTAGGCAGTTATTTCAGCTGAACTTAACACAGCCGTCTGTGCCATATATTACACTTTAAAACGACCCATATTTTTATATATGCGCACAATTTCCTAATATGCCTTGGCTGCTATTCTGACCATATTAAATTATTGGTTACCTACACTCCGGCTTTTGTTCTAACTAGCTCACAGCCAGTAGAAATGACTAACGAGGTGACAGCGGACGATAGAATTAGATTTACTGATGTTAAGATTTCATTTCACAAAGGACATTATTTTTTGGAAGTATGAATGACACACAAATATGTATCTGCTGCCTTTCGGATCTTATCGTTCTTAACTTTTAAAGAGAGTTATTACAGGATTATACTTAGAAACGCTCTACATACGTTATATCGTAAATTATTCCGCGTCGAGGCGCCCCGCACTTGCACTGATAAGTGTCGCCGATGTCTCTCTTAACCAAATTTTTTTAAATATACAATATCAGCATTCCAACATTCCGCTAAAAAGCATATTGCGGTGATTCTATATTTTCCGCGGCTTCTCTTACAACTTAGAAAAGATTGGACAATTAGCAAATGTAAAAATTGTTCTTTCCGCCCAAAACAAGTGACACAAATTCTGCAGGTTGACCGAACACCGCGGTGTTTGGTCAACTAACACGTAAACATATTACAAGTAAATAAAACAGATATACAAGTAAACATAAAAACACAAAAATTGAATATCAATAACAAGTTAAATTATAACAATTCAAACGAAAATATGGAGAACCCAAATGGCAGTCTATATTCCCGAGGCATATTATATTTTGCGGCGGACATAGGTTTCTTAAGCTAGCTGTCTGATGGATGAAGGGGACATAGTGAATGAGCTTCAAATGAAGCCAATTATTCTGGTAGTGCTATCACGAAGTTTCGTGATGTAGCCCACCCAAGTTAATTTGTTCGTTATTTCAACAACGAGGTACCTATATGAGTTTGATATTGATTGAGCCATTGAGTTGAGGGAATACGGGAAGAGAATAATGGAGTGTTTACGTGCCACTCGGAGCACAATTTCTGGATGTTTTTTAGGCTGGCTTGGAGCCTAAAAAATCGTTGTTGTTGGAAATGTGGCAATACATGACACTGTTGTCGTTAAATAAGCCGGCAGGTGAAGAAACCCCAGTTGGTTGGTCGTTGATAAAAATTGTGAACAGATGGAGAGCAAGAACTGAACGTTGGAGTACTCAAGAGGCAACTTCAGTAATTTCAAATACGGGACTGGCGATGACGGTGGACTACGAACGGTTAGATAAAAAGCAGCGGATCCAGGATAAGATTAAGGGGTCGAGTGATAGGCATACAAGTTGACATAGGAGACTGTGGGGAGGAACGCCATAAAATGCTTTGGAGTAACCTAAGTAGATAGCATCTGTTTTAAATAAGGAACCTAGATTTAGGTCAACATCGGTCATAAATTCAACAAGTTATGTTTCGCACGTAAAGCCTACACCGAAACAATTCTCTTTCAAAGCGAAGAAGGAGTTATGATTGAGATGATATAGTCGAGTATATGCTCAAAGAGTTTACATGTGATGCACGTTAATGAAATGAGAAGATAAATTGAGGGCTCAACGGTCTACAGTCGTAAAAACTGGCAAAACTTTGCTTATTTCCAGTTGTCCGAAACTTGACGTGTGCGGACCGACTGGGCGAAGATGAGGTGCAGGATTTGTCATATAATCTATTTTGAACATTTTCAAGTCCTGGTGATATAAATGGCTTGAGACTGTCGGTGAGGTTTCGTATTCCCTCAGATGTAATGGTAAAAGGTGTCATTGGAGTTAAATTTAGGCTCAGTAAATTAATGCTGGTTTTCGCTGGTTCGTGAGTGAAAACAAACAAAATAACGAATTCATTGTGTCTGAATACTCGGAAAGCAGAACGTGTGCGCTTTGTTGCTTTCTTAAGGATAAGTTGTGGGAGCTGTTTTTATTTGGAATTAGCAGATTCCAAAACCTTTTGGGGTTAAAGCGCAATATGTTGTTAGGATGGGGGTTTGACGTCGGAGCGCTGCACAGGTCGATAAGCAGAGACCTCTGCTAGTTAACGGCTGTGAGTCCGGCACGGGCATGAGAGTCTCGACGTCTTTCTCAACGTCTTTTTCCCCTTCTTCAGGATTGCTACAATATCTACAAGATCCTGGCGGTTGTAAGAGTGAGTTCAATAACATTCCAGCGTTTTGGCCAGCGCTCAACTGACCAGCTAGTCTCTTGCGTCCGTAGGTAATCCTGCTAACGACTAGAAATTAGAATCACTGATAAAAGGGCCATTGACACTATCATAAGAGGAGCCTATAAAACGGCCCTAAACCTCCCGCCAACAATATCAACGGAACGTCTTTGGGCACTAGGAGTGCACAACAACTTCGAAGAGCTCAAGGAGGCGGTTCTAGAGAGTCAGAAACAACGCCTAACAACAACGCAGGCGGGTAGAGAAATCCTGTCGAAACTAGGGCTATGGCAGGCACTAAGAACTTCTTAGATCAAATCACAAATTCCGACATCCACAAGAAACAACATCTATGTGAACCCGATACCCAAGCACATGCACCATGAGTTACAGAAGGGTCGAAGGAAAGCCAGAATCAAATCATTGGAAAAACAATTGTCTAAAGACGCGGAAGTTGTCTACATGGACATAGGGGCTTACGGCGAGCCTGGCAAGTTCACAATAGCTGCAGTTGACCACTAGAAGAGGCCAATTATTCAGGCTTCGATCTATGCCAAGGATCCTGCGGAAGCGGAATCACTGGCAATAGCCGTCACCATAAAAACACATGACCACCAAAAGAAGTCATCACGCGTAGTGACGGACTCCCAACCAGCCTGCAGGGACTACCTGGCCGGAAAAACTCACAGAAGAGCGCGTGCAATATTACGTTCCATCTCCCAGACGCACACAATTACATGGACACCTGGACACGAAGGCCTAGAAGGAAATGAGGTAGCGAATGATCTAGCCCGAGCTCTCACAAACCGGGCGGATCCCCATCTCTACCCCACCCCTCTCCTAGGACCCTACGGCGACAGGCTGGAACACCTACGGTTAGAAAGAAGAATTTTCTCACCACCACACAAACAACTTCCTTCCTCGGACGCTATCGACTGGAGAAAAATACAAACAAACACATTCTCTAATCTTCACATTTTAAATAAGATAAGCCCAACAAAATACACGAGTTACTGTCCTTGGTACGGTGCAAGCTCCACACTCTATCACATCTCTTGGGAATGCCAGGACAAACCTGACCCAACGTTACTAGTGCCATGCCCGACACACGAGCAGTGGGAGGCGGCCCTGACTAGCGACAACCTGGACCAGCAAGCCTGGATTATCCAGCTAGTCCGTAAGTCAGCTGCTGCCAGCGGAGCCCTGGACTAGGGGCTCCTGCCCAGCTCCTGCCCAGGCGGCACCCAGCTCCTGCGAATTCTTACTGATCATTATGCTCATTAAAAGTTTTTCTCTCTCTCTCTCTCTCTCTTGCGTCCTTTTCTTTGTACGTCATCTTTGTCACAACACCACATACCTCTTTTACCTTTCTATAGGCTCGTCTTCCACTTCTACAATGTCACCGTGTGTTCATGCCACACTACACTGTAAAATGTTCTTTGGATGATCGTAATAGCTTAGTCTATTAGCATAGGCACCAAACATATTTGTTTCATTTACCAGATAATCCTGATTTCTTTGCTTATGGAAAAAGTTTCTTTTTTACGTGACGGTTTTCGCATTGCATTGGGGTTCCACGGTTTTCTGGCATCCCCGTGTATGCAGATAACTGGGATGTAATCATAAATGAGCTAGAGGATTTTGCGTTTAAAAAGGCAGCAGTTTTTTTGCAATCATCTTGTAGGCATGGATTGACGAAAACTGGAAATAAATTGTTCGAGATAAGACTTTATGTCCCCGTAGTCATCCTTACTGTAATCACGGATGTATTTAACAAAATACTAGCGAGCGGAAACTTCAGTTATTTGGTTAAAAATTAAGACGCAGTGATCCCTCAGACCGAAGGACAACGAAATCGATTGAATTAGTTGGGTAGTGGAGAAAGGAATAAGGTCTAGAATATCTGAGCCTTGGGTTGGCTCATTAAGTGTCCAGAAAAGGTTGGAGGTAAGAACCTGTTCTAGAGAATCTTTGGACTGACGAGCCGATGCAGCCAGAGCCTCCCAGTCGATGTCCTGGAGGTTAAAATCGCCTCAAAGTATAGAGTGACATAAGGAGGAAATCGGGATTTCAATCATTAAAGTACAGAGTGAAGATGCGTAATGAAGGAATGATCTGTGTAAGTCCGATAACATACGGTCACTATATTGGCTCAGTTAAAGCAGAAGGGAAATTTCAGGACACAATAATTTGCTGTGGCGATTAGCCTCAACTAGAGTGAACGATAGTTTTCTTCAAAGGAGCAAGAATGCCACCTCCTCAGCGGCCTACTAGATCTCACGTGTAGAGGTGAAAAGACTGGTTGTCATGCAGTAATTCTGTTTTTTGATTATCAGGTGTTATCCAGATTCACAAAAAAAAAAAAAGATATGTCAGTGCTATTGTCATCAAAAATGGCTTCAATTATTTCGTTTTTTTTTTTTTTTTTTTTGCAGGTAGATTCGTATATTTATCAGAAAGGAGAAAACGTTCTGCTTCGTTGTATCCGGGCTGAAGCATTTAGACAGCTGGGCCTGCGGTAAAGATTGAAAGCACTGCGCCTCCGTTTACCGCTATAGATTCAGTTATAGAATTGAGTCGGCTTCGGTGTTCTAAAAGAATTCTATTTTACCGGTGACTCCATTGTCAAATCGGATCTTATAAGATGTGTTAACTAGTTGGCCATAAAAGAAAATCTTTTTCCAGCTTCTCAAACTTTAAGCTGAGTAATCGTCACGGCCTGAGAATGCTTCTTTTATAAGTTTTGCGACCTGTGACAAGAATTCTTGATTTATCTGTAAAACGTGCTCGTTTAACAACGATTAAACAATTTTGCCTGACTGGAAAAGAACCAGTCTGTATGCGCGTTCCAGGTCTTGATTTCACATTGGTATATCCAGGTGTCCATGGCAGAAGGAAACAATCTAAGTTTCTGACTGGACCCAACTTTCACCAGGTTTATTCTGAATTCTGAGAAACAGAAAGTTTGAGCGCCGCGAGCGATTTTTGGCGTCGTTGTACTTGTTGGTCAGTGCTCTGATGTTAGAAGAAAGTTTGGTCAAGTCGGTGTTGGTACTGAAGGCAGCTACACTTTCTGGGTCAGATTCGAGTATTTTTGTTCAGTGTTTGAACGCGCACTGAAAGAGGACGGACTGTGCCCTCAATGCTTGTTTGAGCGGATCGAATCTATGCAAGCACAGGAAGTACAGTGTTTAGGGCGTGTTCAATGCGTGATATGGCTTCGAGGATTTTTTCAGACAGTTGTGCCTTCTCTTTTAAGGACCTGGGTTTCGCTCAGCGTCTCTATGCAGATAAGATGAGATGAAAAAAAAAATATGATGGGCGTTGCGGCAGAGGAAACAAGCAGTACACAACATCATTCTACAACAATCAATGGCATCTTTGGGTGAAGATATTGTCGGCAAGAATGGGGTACTAGTGCGGCAGCACGTGGAACAGGGTGGCTAACTAACCTGAAGCATATAAAAAAGAGCGTCGGCATCGCGAGTTGCGATGCTGTGACGTGCCTAAAATGATATAGGTGGTACAGTGGTTTAGTGCTTTATGTTGGTGTCCTTTTCCCGGTCTTATTCCGGTTGCCAGAAAATCATCCGGTCCACCGTTGGAAGCAGCCTGGATGCAAGTCGATGAGGTTGTTGTCGACTGGCAGCCAAAAGATCTTGATCTTGTTGAAGTCGTGCGTCGCAGAAAGGCCTTGAATGCTGAAGCAGGAAGTAGGGCCGGGCGCCATATCAGAATGGCTTGCAGCTGATGAAAAAAGGGCGTACGCATAACAGGTTCCAATGCCCTAACGTGCCCCCTCACAAACTTCTTAACGTTCCTAGAATGGTTCGAAAAATTCATTTTCAACAACTTGTTATCTCTTCCGTATTGAATTTATAATGCAAGAGGCACTTTTATATGCGGGAAGCCCTGTATCGCTGTCTTTTTTTATCTTAGGAAGTGCTACCACATAACATAGACATTAGAAATTCTGAGCTGTCTGGCAAACCTACGCATTCGTGGAAGAATGCTCAACATTTTGAGTCACTTCCTTGACGACCGCTTGTTTAATGTCCGTCGAGGAGCAGTTATGGTAGAGAATTTCTTTCAGGAGAACGAGGTACTGCATAGATGTATTTTAAGTACAACACTCTTTATTGTAAAATTCAACTGCTTGCACACTGGATGCACTTCCCTATATTTCCTGCCGATCAAATGCATTGCTACCATAACACAGTTTCCCTGCTTTCGAAAAGTCTATATTAGGAGATTCTAGCAAATGTTAAAGAATGAACACATTTATAAGTATATTTGCTATTAGATGAGACTAGGCCTTGACCGCCTAGTAAAGAGCAGAGACATTAGTCTGCCAACCAAGATCCGTATAACTCGTGCTATGGTCTTTCCAGTTGTGATGTATGGATGCGAGAGTTGGACTGTGAAAAAGGCTGACCGCCGAAGAATTGACGCGTTTGAATTGTGGTGCTGGCGAAGACTCTTGAGAGTTCCTTGGACTGCCAGAAGATCAAATCAGTCGATATTGTCCACCATAAACCCTGACTGCTCATTGGAGGGTCAAATTTTAAAGTTAAAGCTCAGCTACTTTGGTCATCTGATGAGAAGAGAGGAGTCGCTGGAGAAAGATTTGATGTTGGGAAAGGTTGACGGTCGCCGGAGAAGGGGTAGGCAGCGAACGCGATGGTTAGATGGCATCCTCGAGGCACTGCAGATGAAGTTATGTGATGTTAGGAAGATTGTGAGAGGCCGGAACGCGTGGCGTGACATGGTCCATAGGGTCACGAAGAGTCGGACATGACTGAACGACTGAACTGGACTGAGACGTATAAGTAATACCTAGTATAAAAAAACTTGTAAATACCTAGTATTTTAGAAAGATGGTTACAAAAAGTGTCGACAACTGCGATGTTCGGTAGTGCGAAATTCGAATGCAGCTCAGCAGCTATACTAGTTCTGCACATTTTGAGAAGAAAAACACGTGACAGACGTGCTTTTATGTATGCACAGTTCAGGCCCGCTCTATATTGTCAGTCATGACCATCATTCGCACGGCACTCAAAAATGTCCTCTACTGTGCAAATGATACTCTTGTAGCAATATACAGAGCGTGAAAATGGGTGCAGTACAAAAAGATAGGCTTGATAATTATGGCCTTGACTTCTGATGTGCGCTACCTGTGATGTATCAAAGGCCTTTTTTATTTTCATGTTTCGCACTTGAGCTAAAGAAAAATTACGGAAACATTCAAGCTGCGCCTTCAAGGGTATGACTCGATAGCTTACATTATCATCCCAGATATAAATCGCCGCTTTAACCAAGCCGTATGAACGTGCCAGCACGACTTAGTGGTAACGTAAATCCAATGGTCCTGGCAGGTTTATTCCCCTATCATTCTACCATATGAAAGCTGGGGAACGAGTTGGCAGCTCTTTACAAACGTAAGGGTCATTTGTTTAACTTACACTTGTTACACCATTGTAGCAAATCTCCTATACCTACAATGGATTTTTGCTGCACTGGTGTAGGGGGTGCAGGTTAAAAAAATGTTCCTGTAATATCGCTCCACCGGTACATACAGTCAGTGCGTGGCATTGTAAGCTGCCAGCTACCGCCTGCGAGCGCCATGCTCGTCATTTTTCACGCACAACGCCAACGCCGGCGCTGACGCTGAATTTTTGTGCTGTCGCGTTCACATACAATAGCATATTCATATTTATCTAAATCGGTCCTGATGATATGGGCGGTAATTATCAAATCTGACTTCGATACGTGCATGTCAAGGAGTAGTCAGTTTCGGTTTTTCACCCTGCCGAACCTGGCAAATACCAAATTTTGACTACCTTTTCAGCCCTCTTGCTCTTGCTGATTCTAGCCTCTCAAAGAAACACAAAAAGAGCTCGGCGTCCTGAAGTATGCTTTACTTCGGCTTCCTATAATTTAAAAGAAGGCGCCGTCTGTACACGCATTGAATTTATCCCACTTCTTGGTGTTGACGATAACTTTAAACAAGCGGCGAATCCATAAAGAAAATTTAACAACTTTTATAGCATGCGCTGTAAATTCGCTTTAAATTTGTCCTCTACAGACTGCGTGTTGAGATAACAACGTATGGTGTTTCAATTACGAATGAGAGAGAAATTGTTAATACCTTTCATTACACAAGGCTTTAAATGTGGTTTGTGGTTTGTGGGGTTTAACGTCCCAAAGCGACTCAGGCTATGAGAGACGCCGTAGTGAAGGACTCCGGAAATTTAGACCACTTGGGGTTCTTTAACGTGCACTGACATCGCACAGCACACGGACGCCTTGCTTTTCGCCTCCATCGAAAAGCGGCCGCCGAGGCCGGGATTCGATCCCGCATCCTTGGGAACAGTAGTCGAGCGCCGTAACCACTGCGCCACCCCGGCGGGGGACAAGGCTTTAAATGCTTTCATAATGCGCGCGCATATTCCCACTGAAAAGACAATTTCGCCACTTATAATGTGTTTAGAAGTCGTTTCCTTCTTTGATCTGCTTTTCCTCAAGCCGTCTTAGATGAGAATTAAAGCTGCCTAACCCATACATTCGCCTAAGCCACTCAAATCATTTGTCTGAAATTGCATCTTTTTTTCGCATTTGCTTGGTTATATGTAGTTTTCTGCGCGTCTTGTAGGCATTTTCTCCGAAAATAGAATTGCCCAATTCGACCGGTAAACGTTTTTATCTAGCTAAACGTTTATAAAAGCAGAAATAGCCTGTATGATGGTGTATTTTTTAGTCTCTTCCAGACGTTCCGGTCACTGCCAGATGGATTACCATAACTTGGTAAGTTGCGCTGCGTTACTTTCTCCTTAATTGATATATACGAGAATGCGAACGTGCACGCAATCACGAGAGCATGAGGCATTGCATCGAGTTACGAAAGGCAACCGCGCCCTAATAACTGGGCCCAGGATAATTAATCACACTTAATTGGAAACCTCGGAAAGAGGTAGCAGCGATCTCCGCTTTCATTAAAGACAGCATCCACAGGTATTTGGATCATTCCACACCCACTTGAGAGCCACATCGTTTCTCCTAACTGTGGCTTCGCTAGCATAAAATATAATATGGATGGATTATTGAATTTAAGCCCTTTTTGAGATATTTATGAGGCTAATTAAGTAACCTTGAGTCAAAAGAAACTTAAAAAGATGGAAGAATTGCCTACAAAAGCATTTTGCGAGTAACTGCGCTTTCTGCGATGTTGTTTCTAACATGTTGGGCGCATGTTCATAAAAGCGGAAAATAACGAGAGATTTGTATTTATTTGCATCTGGTTTGAATAATTTTACAGGATGCGTTTGAACGTTGACCCGCATTTTGTATTATTACAGTGCAGGCAGAAATTACAGCAAGCCAGTTCCAGTCAGAAGCAAATTGTTTATTTACCAGCCTTAACCGTTCGCTATCTTAATTTCTGTTTCCTTGTAGTGTCTCAGCACTGTTAAAATGCATGGTGTTTTGTTAAAACGCTGCGATATGTTCCAAAGGAACAAAAGTTACCTGCGTCAAAAATAAATGTATGCAGACATTATTATTTCAGCTTGCCTGTGAGCTTTCTTCACATATTTATTTGATTCTTCCTTGCCGTATTTTTACCCTGCGCAGCATGCCTTAATGCTGCTGAATCTGGAAGGTGAAAAGTTTGGTTCTTTGCTGTGCGCAGTTGCCGATCAATATGACCTGGGTCTCTCTCTTTTATCCAAACATTCTCAATGCAGTCGTGTTTCATCACGGTGCTTTATTCCGGTCTCTGTAAATGAGATTACGCCCACCCTCAGTAACTTTATTTTGATGCAGACGCCCGAAGCTGTGTTGCTCAACGTCTAACCAGAACTGAAGTTAGAAACTTGGTGGTTTTCTTGGCATGCGCAACGTTGTCGGCATTCCATTGGAGCAAAAACAAATAAGCCATGACATTCGAAGACAAAGGCAAGCAGCCACTTTCAGGCTAAAGAAAGCCTATTTGCGCGCCCTCCTTTCAGAAGTCCGCGTGGGGGATTACGTTGCCATACGAAACGTACAAACAAAAAGGCAGGCCCACAATGCAAGTGCACTGGATATGAAAGGAGCGGTACTTTTTGTTCTCATGCCTGCTTAAGTAGTGAATAGAATAGTAGGTTAAAGGGAAGGGAGAGTTACGAAATTCACGCCATGCCGTGAAACTTGGTCTCGCTCTTCGGTGTTCTCGGTACCGACAGCACACACTCAAGCCTAAGGCGCGGGGTTTGGATGCATGTGTAATTCTTAAAATCCCTGAGTGCTATGTAGTTTTAGAACACGTTAAAGAATTTGACAGCGTCGAAATTTATCCCGAGGCCCTGTTTATTAACGGCGGTAATTCCTCTCTCTCTACTTCCAATACCTATTTATCTAAACCTCGATAGCTTGTTTCGCCTGCCTTGAATGAGACATTTACTTTAGTGTATTTACATCGTAGCTGCTCAACCGATTTGAAAGCTGGCGTCGTGTTTTGTGGTGCACTGCGTTCTTTTTGCCATTGGCATGTCAAACAAACTACGCGAGTTAATAAGCGAAATAGGAATCAGTAGGACCAGACGCGACTCAAGTTTGGGAATAACCGTATTAGTTTTTATGTACACGCAACATAAGACGCTTTGAATTGTTCACCTGTTATCTAGTACAGTAATGCCAAATGTCCTTCAAGAAACTTCAAATTGTCTCACTTTTCCTTTCTCATATGGGCAAAACAAGCCTGAAAAAAATGAACATGTTACTCATTGTGGCAATTAATTAATGCGACGTTGTCTCCAGAGACACAGAAATAATTTGCGTGCCTATTCGAATGCCATGCATTTACTGATGCCTCAGCCTGGTACCTATTTTATTCTACGGTCTGCTAACATAGAATCAGTTCTACTGTAGCATAGACCGGTTTGATGACGTTATTACGCCTCTTACTTTGATCACAAATCTTTTTTTTGCTTGTGTATGCCTTCCTGTTCTTTCGTCTACATTTTATTAGTAGACATGCGATTTAATTCACGTTTTTTCTTCTGGATATAAATTTAGGCTCGCTAAAAGGAACTTGCTTCAGTGTAAGAATGTTTTGTACAAATTGTGATGACCGCTTTCAGGAGCAAACTATTTGTTACCCCTTTGTATCGTTTGTTTTCACAAGATAGTCAAAGGACCCATTCTCCAGAAAATTCTGCGTCGAAGTCGCTGTTGGCGCTGTTGCTGTGAGGGTATCGCAGGCATGCCTCTGACCGGACGTAGTTGGTTGGCAGGTGACATGGTGGCGCAATAGCTGGTCGTCCGTTGCGTGTCGTGATGAGAGCACGTGACAGATAAGTTTACAGGGGCTGACAACTAAGGATTCAGCTTCCAAATGACAGGTTGAGATAGGAGGTTTAGATGGGAACCCAGTGCTCCAGTATCCCTCAATCCTGAATCAGACAAGCTGCCCCTTACCCACGCAGGCACTTTCGTATGGCTTGGTAGGCACAGGGCCTTTTATCTACGTCCGGTGGTCTTACATATAATATGGCCTCTTGCTATTATATGCTACTGAGTGGGGCTGGGATATTAGAGGCACAACATAGACAATTACTCAAAGAGCAAGCAGCGAAGTGTATGTGGGCGAACGAGAATGCGCACGAGGATTCGCACGAGGAGCCGACAAACGGACCCCAATTATTGTTGCGTCATGCTCTTACCGGCGCCGCTTAAGTGCCATCAATTCTTGAAAATTATCTTCCGAACAATAAACGAAAACGTCACACAAGATCTAGCTGGTTTAGTAATATACTCAGGTATACTCTACAATGAACAAAGGGAAAATAATCAAGCGAAAACACCTCTGAAGTCATTCTTTGTTTCCATTCTGAATGTGCAGTAATAGCTTAAAGCGTACAAGGAATGAAGTTTTAAGTTCTATTCGCTGGCCTTGACTTTTCGCCATGTAGCTTTAGCTAACGGCTTAGCAACCACTCATGAGTAGCATGACCGTCTTGACTTTTTATGCTCGCACTTTATGCTCTAGTTCTGGAAGTTTCAGTTACAGCATACCGTCGTTCATGTATTGCAACAGTACAAAGAGCCCTGTAATACATTTTGTGGTTATAAAGGTATAAAAAAAGTTGCATTAGACATTAGAAATTCGCATTAAACATTCACATGAGCGGCGAAAAATGCCTCTCTGAAAACATTTGGAGCT